>NW_027114928.1:1074715-1075969 GCF_000696795.3 Halyomorpha halys
CCCCACCTGAAATATTTGCGCCGCAATGCTTGTAAAGCCTCGTTCAGCCCATGATGATTAGTTTTTCCTTAGTGAAACGCCAAAACTTCCTTTTGATGTTCTGGATCTCGCAGGGAGCATACCATCAACGTGCATCGAATAAACGATCGATCTATGCCAATTTTTTCCATTCTCCATAGCAGTTAGTTATTTTCCTATACTGTCGCGTTTCCAACATATGAATGGTTAATCTTACCGCCGTTGGATGCTTCTTTTATTTCTCTACAGATTTGATCCTCTTTGACACCTGGTTGTGACCAGATAATCGAAATTATACTACTTGCTATGTTCCATCTTCAGCAAACCCGTGGTTTTTTTTCTTTCAAATAATCTGGTACCTCTTGTTGTTGATAATCTCCTCAAGATCCTCTATTTTCGTCGGTCTTTCGTCGTTTGAACTTTCTTCTGCGGGTGTCTTCTCTCCATTTTGGTTTTCTGGTGAGGCCGATTGCTGCTTTTCTTCCGGAGTCCACTCCCTCAAAAACTACCATCCAATTCCAGACATTTTCCCGTGGTTATATTCTACTGCGTTTACCATCATTGCTCGTGAAAGCCAATCTGCTACTACATTTTCCTTGCCAGGTTTGTACTTGATGTCCATGTTGTACTGGATCAACAGTTCTTTCCACCTTGTAATTATCACTGACGTTTCCTTTAGCTTCCCCACCCATTGGAGGGGCCTGTGATCCGTCTGGATCCTAAATTTTCTCCCGAACAAGTAGGATTGGGAATGCTCTATTGACCATATTATGGTCGATAATATAATATATAATTATTATACATAATCATATATAACTTAGTCGTTCTTATACAAAGACGCTGTAACTTGTTTCTGCCTCTTTTACACCTTACCTCACTTTCTTATGACAGTACTGCTCCCAGTGCGTACTCACTAGCGTCTGTCGTGATCGTGAACGGCTTTTGTAAATCAGGAAACGCTAGTCTAGTACTGTTTCCTTCTGCTACTGATCTATACATTTTCTTATAATGTCTTCAATGGCCCGATCTTACCCCCTCCTGAGATATGGTGTGTTCTAGGAAATGTATTTGTTTTTGTCCCAGCAATAAATTCTCTCGAGATAGTTTTAGTCCTCATTCTCGCATCCTCTGAAAGACGCTCTTCAAGTGTTTTATATGGTCTATAACCAATTTACTAAACACCAGGAGGTCATCCAGGTAAATCTGGCGTACTGATTCATCTAAACCTCTCAAAAA
>NW_027114928.1:1077480-1077798 GCF_000696795.3 Halyomorpha halys
ATTATTAAATTAAATTATTCATATTTCAAAGTTTCTTTACATTATATAACTTTAAATTTTTGTTTTATTAATTATGTTACTTTACTCACTTATTGAATTACTTATATATACACCTTTTATTTCACATTTCATTCATTACATTATTTTTATCTATATTCATTCTGTACAATTATTCACTTTAATCATTCTATATATCCTTTATTCACTGGTTGTTGTCTTGTTTTTTTTCTTACCCCTGATGAAGGCTATAAATTCTGGTGGCTGAAACGTTGGCACTAGTAAATAAGTTTTTTAACTTATTTGTGTTATTCTCTGAAC
>NW_027114928.1:1077848-1097739 GCF_000696795.3 Halyomorpha halys
AAAAAAATCTTACTAAAAATCGGTACATTTAGCCTTAAGGCTTCACGGGTTTTTCGCTCTGTCCCGGTTTCGATTTGAGCTGTTAGAAATAATTATTTCATTATTAAATAATCAGCCGTGAATCGACCTTGGGTTGATTAGGTTTTTCGGGGCTCACTCAGCCAATTTATGCAGTCATATAAGTTTCAAAATGGGTTTTTCCATAAACAAATAGCTCGATATGTTTTTGGAATGCTAAATTCAAATTTTAGTTGCCGATTTACCAGCTACCGGCTGTATGAAGGATGTTATATGCCTGAATTTAACTGTTTCTAAAATTTCTTATTCCCCTTTCAAATCGAACTGTTATAAATAAGAGAGGATTTTTCAATTTCTTACGAAGAACGGGTGAGTGGGCTTTCTTATGAAGTTGTAACGTGAATGAGCTTTGTTCGAAATATACGCAGTTTGTGTATTTTCCTTCGAAAAATGCTCAATTTTCGAGTTATGAGAAATTATAACTAAATCATAATCAAGCAACTTTTTGGAAATTTGGCCTTTATTTAAGTGTTGAAAATATTGTTAATTTTAGATTTGTAAAGAAGGGAAAAATGTTTTAGAGATATAGGTCATGAATGGAAAAAAGTGCTAACTATTTTGAGGTTTAAAAAAAAATATTAAGTCACTGAGAAAATATGTGCTAGCATCCCTAAGATTTGTGTTCAGCCACCAATAAAACTAGAGGGAGGCAAAAATCAAACAAATTAATGGGTTGTAGTATTACAGGTTATATTTGTTTATTATTTATGTTTTTTTAAATTGTTTTAATAAGCTGAATAAATGATTAAAAACATCTAAATTTTGACTTTGTCTTGGATATTAAGTTCAGTCTAAAATGAAGAGAAATTTTTTTTTATCATGTGCTCAGAAAGTTTTCACTGCTGGAGTAAAGTAAAGCTTGTTTTCAAAGAAAAAAAAACAGTGACTGTAGAGGGCTTACATACAAGATGGCTGCTTACCCGGGATAATTACTTTTCGATTAAGCCGCCTCATAAAATGGGTTATATTGTTAGCAAGGCTGCAATTAGATGCAGCGGCTAATGAACGCTTTTAATACAGTTTAATCAAGTTTTATGCTGCCGAAGTAAGTTTAGAAGACATTAGGGGAGGGGGAAAGAGGAGGTTGTGAAAGAGGAGGTGGGGGGGACTTTGGAAACAAGTATTTACTTTTTGTCGAGGGTTAATATTACCTTGTAATGAGTTCTGTAATAGTTCGCTTTAGCAGCTTCTAAATCCCGGCCTCCTATTTTCCGATATTAACGGAGCGGAGACCCGTCAAAGAGGGAAGAAAGGGCGCTTATGATATTGGATGAAAAGGGTAGGGAAAAAAAGCCCCCTCCCTTTATGTATTTAAAAGGAAATGTTTGCTTGCAGAGCTTTCAGTTCCCCCGGCGAAATATAAAGGTCTTAAAACCGATTATTAATATAACTGATTTCGTCCTTGTGAAAGTAATAAAAAAGACGAGATTAATTTGGGAAGATTTTGATCGAGATTTATATCTCGGTTGATTTTCAAATTTAATTTTATTTTCATCTGATATACAGTATAATTTTACACAATTTTAACTGTTAATTAGGCAGAGGCAGGGAAGCGATATTAAGAATACTTGGTCATTTAAAAATAAAAGTCAAATTAATTCTTTAACAACCCTAGTATAATTTTAAACAATTTCAACTGTTTAAAATTATATTGTAACATAATTTGCTTTTTAAATAGCACATTTTTTTGTAAAATTAGACAGAGCCAGGACAGTTTAAATTTGTTTCCTTATTTAATTAAATAGTCCAAATTATCTCTCTAAAACAAATTAATTCTTTATAAATCAGTTTGTCTTTTCTTGAACAGGTCATCTAAAACTAACAAAAAACAATTTCAGAACAAATATTTTATCATTACAATTAATTATACATATTTCATCTGAAAAACTGATTTAAAATTGCAATACAATATTTAATATACAAGGATACTTAAAATTACCTATATCCCTTTTATTATTTGCAATATTTTATTTACACCTGTGTAATAAAATTAATTATTACATTAATTAATACCCCCGAACGTATAGATAATGATAGTGAATGTCCTGGGCTTCAAAGGAAGTCGTTAGAATTTAATGAATGACACGTCACTTATAACTTGCGCCTTAAATAAGCAGATTTATAGTATTGCTTCATCGCGAACCGATCTTTCCTACTCTATATGAAAACTAGGATGGGATGACAGGGATACTCAAATGACTAACTTATCTTATAGATTACATTACCCCCTCTTTTTTGACCTCAGGACATTCTCTCCTGCATTGTTCGGCATTAGTGTTTGTTTTATCTCATCTCACTCATATACACTACATCGTCTGAAATCCCAAAATAGCACACATCCAAAAATGAAAAACACAATATTCTTTGTTTTCTTATGTGTGATAGCTGTAATATTTCGTATAGCGTTGTTTGTCAGTCTGAAATAGTCATGCGTGAGAATTAAAATTTTATCTTTTCTATATGATATGAATTATTAAAGCAAGTAATCCAATTATGGGTAGGTGTGTAAAGAATGAATGAATTCAACATAGAAAAAAACCCATTAATTTCTTTCTTTTTTAAATAATAATATTTTTAAAAAATATATTTAGATTTATTATTTTCCAATTATTCTGTTACTAATATATGGTTAACATAATATAGTTTATTTTAGGAGTAAATTGATGTACTGATTAGCAAATTATGTTTCTAGTAGCAATATCTGTAACCATATTCTTTCAGAGTGGTTAAAATACAAAGCATATTTCTCATACAACCAATAACTTTCATATGTGATTAACTCGGATATGGTTTCCACATTAAATAAAATTAGAATATAAAATATAATTTTGTGTGAAAATACTTAAGAAAAATTATTAAAATGACCAGATAGCTATTGTGCAAACTCTGAGAATATTATTGAGGAATAAGTAGCATAGTCTGATGATCTCAGCTAACAAAAATGTAAATTAAAATCTAGGTGGTTGTATACAGTAATCTACTGTATGATATACATCGTATTTATGAATCGTGAGAGACCGTAACTGTAAATGTAATTTGTGAATTGTGTGTATATGAATGAAATTCAGATTGAATTAAACAAGAGAAATAATTTAATTTAAATATGCATTCACAATAAATACCTTGTAACTTATGATAATAGTACTTATACACAATCACTACGATTCTAATCATGTGAGATACAAGACTCGTAAATGCATGCTGCTTTACATGTATATTGAAGACGAAACAGAGTATCATTGATTGAAATATACATATATCCTTCTACTCTATTACGAGTCACATGTACATTTTGCTTGAGATAAAATATCGGGAAACGATTTATGAATATTTTAATATATAACACCGATATATCGCTTTTAGGTAGTTTACAACTACTAACACTCCCACAACTCCCACCTTAGCTGTGCCTACTCGGTTCTCTGATAACTTGTCGAGCTGAAGAAGTCGTTTGTTTCTATAAAAACCTTTGGATCGATATATTTTACTTTTTTTTTCGTTTGAATAGTTGATTTTATATTTGCTTGAAAAATAAGTGTTTATCAAAAACCTCTCAGAATTCCAAGGTCACACCGAAACTACTAAATAATGCATTTACTGAACTAACTATTTCATACCTAGCATTGCATAATTTTACTTTAAATAAAACATTATCGAAGAGTAAATTATTTATTTATTTAATTTCCACCATAAATTCTTAATCTACTTCGATGTGTCTATAAGTACAAGCAATTTGTTATATTAATTTGGATTCGAAAAGGATTTTCTTTAAGTTAAACCCATTGGCCTTCAGGAATGATAAATTCCCACTCCTGTGTGAAATTGCTCAAATTAATACAAGAGTTGTTGGAAGGAGAAAGAGGTCGGTTAATCCTTGAGCAGTTTGGAGGCAAGTGAGATTATCAAGCACCTTGGAGGACTTAGGCGCTAAGCCCAAATGAATATGCACGAACAGGTCTGGATGCTTCTTAGGACTGCCTTGTTCATCCCCGGAAACAAATTATTTTTTAAATCTCCTTTATTTCCATACCACGTATAACAGAACTAGCTTGTAATTTTTTTTCGTGAATTTTTTAACTATTTTTTTTTCAAAATTGAGTGTCTATTTTCTAGGCTGAGTTTGTTACTTATTTTTTTTTTAGCAGTAATAGCATATTAATAAAATTCAGGATGATTAATATAATTGGATTATTATTATTATTATCATTGATGAAAATATAAACCGGAGTTTTTTTTTTTAAACGAAAGAATAGTATTTAAGATAAAATCTGCTCTGGAATTTAATCAAAAAATTCACAATTGACTATCCCTTTCTTCATTCGGGTTATAATTTTTTACATTCAAGTTTATTAAAATTTATTCAATGATGTTTATCTCTTTTATTCATTAACAAGACTTTTATCTAGAAAATGCTAAAGTAATGGTGTGCAAGTGAGCACCAAATTTTACTTTAAATATTTCTGATTTGATTTTTTAACCCTTATCGGTCGAAAGTTACCTCGCTTAACCCTTTGTCGCTGCGGTCGTAGGCTACGTGTGAGTTGTAATACTGCACCGTAGAAAACTCTTGAATTTATGAAATGAAAAATTTGAGAACCTAAGAATTTTCATTCACACTTCCAAAAATCGAGCTCTTTTTGTTTGTGCACTTTAAAAATAAATATTGTTATAGAAAATCATCATTCAAATACTTCCAAAATTTCGATTTTGTTGTTTATGCATGTAAGAACAACAATGTCATTGCTTATTAAAAAACTATCACCCGACATCATATAGAAAATTTAATCACGGCTAATATTCGATTGATTTTGTAGTATACCTAAATTCTTCTACCGTGGAGTAGGATTATTTTGATGGACCTAGTTAATTTTTTTAAAAATTAAGTTAATTAATTTGATTTCATTCATTATGTGTTCTATAACGATGTATTCTAAATTGGCGAAAGGTACCTCAATTTACCTATATTTTTGATTTACTGTCTGAAGAACGATCAGTTTTACAGAGACCACTTTGGTATAAAATTGTACAAAATGTCTGTTGGTTTGAAAATGTACGTGTATTAATACAGAAATATTGCTTCTTCTTGGTCTAAAACACTAAATGTTTGACATATATTTTTTGTTATTTTGAGACCATGAACCAACAATTTTCAGACAAATATTATTCTATTGATGTCTAAACTACATTAAATACCTAACGCCAGGAAATACAATCGTTAATTGGAGACCGATTTTACCATCTAACCAAATTTAGTTCATTACAGACAGTTTTTCAAAGTTAGCAGGTTAAAAAAAACTGAGTTACAACCGCTAATGCTTGCCACATATAGTTATATAATATGTATATTGTTATATTATATTTGTAGGCCACAATATAGTTATATAATCTATACTTTCTGCCTATAAGCTTAAACATTTATTCACCATACAAATTTACAAAGAGTAAAATATAATAAAGTGAAATTTCCTGAAAAGAAATGTTATATTGTCTAATATATGTAAAACTTTTTTATATTTTAGTTTTACTAGTGACGTGGCTAAGAGAGATGGAATTGGATCTCTTTATCCGTGCTTTACCATCTCTATTTTGTTGTAAAAACGCTTGGTATTCAGTTCCCAATGCTCAATATAAATATTGTTAATTGGAAGAAATGTGGATCAGAAATAATTATTTTTTTATTATATATATCATCCTATGTATAATATATTCTGTCATCATTTAGTCAGTATTTATAATTTTAGGAGGACTTCATTTTATATATATAATGAAGTTTTACATCCAGTCATTAGAAAAAGATGACCTTCGTAATAACAATTTGTTTTTATTTGTTTTTTTAACGACCTCATTGAAATCGATCTCTTGAAGGAAGACTTTAATAGGATGTTTGTATACGCCATATTATTCCCCGGACAGTTTAACTGTCGACAGGACAATTAGGACTAAGAAATGGACTAAGATTAAGGAACGATTAGGTGTCATAAACTGTTATTACAGGGCCTTTTGAGCACAGCCACCAGTTTAATTGAAGCAATTTATTCCCAGGGTGGCGTTAACTAAGCAGAAGAAATGTTCGTTAGGATCCGAGAGGTGGCTCGCTGTTTTCTATATTAAGGGAAAGCAAGAGTCGAGGAAGAAGCCGGGTGTAATGGGACGGAAAACTCACCTCAGGGCTTCCACTCCCCTTCCCCGACACAGCGCCAAAAATGTATTCCATTTGGATACAGTTGGTTTAGAAAGGAGAATGTAGGAAATGAGGATCCTATAGAAAGCAAAGTGTATCCTTTGTTGTATTGTAAATGGAAAATAATTTTAATGTATGATACCATAAGGGTTGATTGATGAATTCTTTTAAATTCGCATAAACGTGATCAATTAATTAGTAGCCGCATGAATTATTGAAAAACTGTTAAATCTAAACATTAATGTATAAAGTGTACCTTCCACTCAATTCCAGGATACTCTTTCACTTTTGAATTGCTGGTTGGGCTGTAGTGGACTGCATAAAAGAGTGATAAATGAAATTAACTGAAACGAAAATCCATTGTATAAATTACAGTTGAAGTAGGGGTTGGCCGAAACAAAACAATTATGATTAGGTGTGTTAATAAATTCTGAATTATTGGTCTATGAATTTAATGTTTCTGATGATGGTGGTGTAAATTATATTGATAGGTGCGGACTTACTCTATGGCTCGGTTATCCCCGATTAATTCCTATCATTACTAGATTTCCTCCCTCCTCTTTTCCGGGAGGCACTTCAGAGTGTCACAACTCACTCATTTTTTCTAGCAGAAAAGAGATCAAGAAAAAAAAGCTGCTTTTGGCCAAGGCCCACTAGCGAGTGTGAGTTCCTTTTGTTTTCTCAGCCACGTGGGGCACTGATCAATAACAATCAGCCATACGATTGCAGTTTTTTGTTTAAACGGAAATATTACTGTATTACATAGAAGGAAAAATTATTCAATACGTATAAGCTACATATGGCATACGAGTAGAATTGAATCCGATTAGGAAGCTGAAAATAGTTTTAAATATTTTTACATAGTGGTTAAATTAAATTGTTCTTATGATACGGGAATAAACAAAAATTTAGACTTCAATGAGGATAAGATAAAGTCCTTTTAATGACCATTCAAAACAAAAAGTTCCATTTTGATCGAACTTAAAATTTTGACAAAACGTCAGAGCCAATTTGGGTAGAATGAAAAAAAAAAAAAAACTTTCAGTTAGTTAATATTAGTGAAAAATTCTCAAATTGTTACGCGAACAACTACCTTAAATTTATAAAATTAGTTTTTTTACAACAAAATTTTTCTGTTATTATGCTTTTCATTATATAGGAGGAAATACGTTTGAACAGGTAGATATGTTTAAGTATTTAGGTTCTATAATAACTAGAAAAAACGAAATTGATGAGGAAATAAAGCTAGTTTGAAGGCGGGAAATGCTTGTTATTTTTTAATTTGTTCGCGCTTTCTATCGAAAAACTTAAAAATTAGAATTTAAAAAATCATTATCCTTCCCACGGTTCTTTATGGGTGTGAGACGTGGCCTCTTAGACTAAGGAACGAAAAGCGTCTTAAGGTTTTCGAAAATAAAGTATTACGCAAAATATTCGGGTCAAAAAAGGGATAACTTAACGGGATAATTTAGAAGATTACTCAACGCTTAATTAAGGGATCTACACCCGGTAAATATATTTAAAGCTATAGCATTGCGGCGTGTAAAAAATAAATAAATAAATTTTAGTTAGGAGTTTCGTTGTGTTTTTTATTTATTCTTGGTGGGGTGCACACATGATAGTTCTTATTTTTTTAAAATCCTTATTCCCTGCAAAAGTATCAAAAGTTACGTATCATATGTTTTGATAAAAATAACTAGTTATTGACCTTCCTAATTTTTGTAAGTCTCTAAATGTTAATGGCTTAAAAGAAAATAGTTATGAGTACTTCATATTGGGTTAATTTTTTTATTTCTTTTTTTTTACAATCAATAATTGGTCCGACAACGAAAACAGGTAAGAGTTAGAATATTATCTTACTATAGCTTAATTTTGTCACCTTATTTAGTTATGGAAGGTCTTTCATCCAGTGCCTTTTCAGTCTCATTTTCCTATTTAGGATTGATGGCATCCATTGATGTAGCTGTGAATAGTCCATTCGTTCGTCCGTGTAAATTACAATGCAATTGTAGGTATTCAGACCTGGTATGTTCCCAGAAGGCGAAAGGACCATTAGAGGCAAGTTTCTAAGTAAGTATTAATGTCCTTTTTTGATTATTTATAAAATGTTTGACTGACAACGTTTTTAATTATTGTGTAATGTTTAGTAACATACTTTAGTACAAGAGCCCAAGAAAAAAAAACTTCATCCCAATTTTTATTACTTTAATGAAAAATATGTATTATTACTTGTCAAAAATTGATGAGTCTGCCACCTATATAAGGGGGGAATGAAATATGCCGGTCTTTTATATTTACGGCTGTTTCAAAACGTTAAAAAAAATTAACTCTTCATTTAGAGCTCGATATATTTGAAACTACCAACAATACTAGAAAACCTTAAAGGACATCATTTAAAGCAGAGTAAATTTTCCAAAACATAGCCCTAATTGAGCTATTTATGTTCAGTAGAGCCCGAGATATATATTTATAAATTCTAACAATTCTTCTAAAATAAACTTGAAAAATCAGTGAATTTACTTTGAGAAACCCATACAACTTATAATGATACATAGTTTTCATTAGAGAAATCAAAAAATTGGGGTGAAATATTTTTTTTTCTTCCACTCTCTTTAACTATAAAAAAAAAAAAAAATCTTTTTTAGGTGATTTAGTTCATTCAGCCATTTCTTCATAGCAGCGTCTACAAGACTTGTTAGTGAAGGTGTACATAGTAGGATCTTAAGTGATTGCAAAGATCTTATTCAAATGTGCTGTTTCTGGCACGAATGTGCTTGCACAAAGATATGGTGAAATCTTGGAGTGGAACTTTTCGGATTAAATTTATTTTCTTCTCGTACGTAGCATTCATTCTCTATGGTGAAATTTACCTAGCGCCAAAGCACTTGGTATGGCCGACCCACTGACTTGTGAGGTCCCGTTGTTGCAAAGTCAGCCTTGACTTTAACTGTCATTTGTATTCGTCATGACGAGTACTATCTGGTAAAGTGCCCGTATACATTCCTCGGAATGGGACAAAGGCTTTCTATTCGCATGTATTTCTAAGGATATGTAAGATCATCTCGTATATTGCTGTTCCAGTTCTGCAGTGTAACATTTGAGAAATGGTTACTTTGAGATAGCGCATGTATTTTTTTTTTATTTTATTTATTCAGAAAAATACTTCCAATATGGTCCGACCAGATAACATCTATCGGCCGGTATCACAATAACATTTACAAGTTATGATATACAATGATATAAATGAAATTTATTAGAAACACTTTTAATCATGAGGGCGCTGTGAAGGCTAATACTCAAAAATATAACTAATAAATTTAATGTAATGAAAATTTTCGTATTTATCTGGTACATTTACCTATATAAAATAAAAAAAATTTATGACGTTAAAAAGAATACATCGATGTCATATATCTTAAAATGAATAAGTAAAAACATGCATTAACATTTATTACGTTCATATAAGTCATTTAAAGTTTGTACATACAGTTTAATTGTAGATGCGAACCATAATCACTGCCTATAGGAAATGATACATGTATAAAAGTTTAAAAGGAAAAAAATGCAGTGCAAGACATTTAACAAGGACCTTTTGATGTGCATAAGCGTTAACTTGAATAATGATGTAATCTTTAGTACTAGATCGGAAGTTTGAAGATCGCAGTAAAATTACAATTAACTGAACAAAAAGTGGGAATCGAACTCCGAAAGTTCCAAACTAGGCAATGTTGGATCTTGGTCCGAACGTGCTCGATCAGATTTTTTTTTTTTTATTTATTTATTTTTATTTGAACTGGTCAACTATTGGTGGTAAGGAAACAAATTCATAATTTGTAGAACTCTTTTTTTTTTAATAATTGACATAAAATGCAGTTTGATATAGAATGCAATTTATTTTACTGGTAAAGGGAATTAAAACTTAAAAAAAAAATAATTCAAGATGAATTTTATTAGAGATGGACAACGGACTGACACAGTTTTTCAATCTTAGAGCGTAATCTTGATCTTTTATAATATAAATATTATATTGAGTCAATGAAATGCAGTTTTTCGTATCACCTATTTTTTTTTTTGATAAATTAATATTCTACACAAAAACAATTATTAAGCTTTTATTAATAATTTTAACTTACTGTCAAATAGATTTTTCGACTCGAAATTTTCAATAAAATTTGAATTAATATTGAAAGGAATATGGTCCGGGTGCGGTCAAAAAAACTCAAATAGTAGAATTATACTATTTTAATGAGCCAACGTTTCACCCCACGTTGCAGGGCTTCGTCAGGGCTATTTTGACGGCAGTCAAAACAAAAAAAATGATTCATGATGAAAAATGATTTAAATGATGAAAATCATTTTTTTTTTTGCCGTCAAAATAGCCCTGACGAAGCCCTGCAACGTGGGGTGAAACGTTGGCTCATTAAAATAGTATAATTCTACTATTTGCGTTTTTTGACCGCACCCGGACCATATTCCTTTCATCTTTCCACACGGTCAATCAACATCTTCCAGCTTGAATTAATATTAATTAAACAGTACACGTAGAAAAATAAGAGACTACGACAAGACATCTTTAGAGGTATGTTTTCACTAACGTACCAAATATATATTAATAGACAAGGCGTGAACGAGCTGAATATTTTTTTAAAACTTTTATGTTAATTTATTTGTTCATTATTTATATATTTTTTTTATTGTTTTTTATTTTCCTTCTCTTTAGAAATATGTAAAAAATAATAATGCGATGATAGTTAACCGTAGATAATATATAGGAGTGCTGTCAGAAATTAACACCAATAAATAAGTTTTAAAAAGTTACTTTATAGTGCCTACATTTCGGCCAGAGTTTACAGCTTTTATCAGGGATAAGGCAATATCCAATGAATAAAATATTAAAAAAAATAAATAAATAAAAAGAGAATAAAAAGAAAGTGATGAAAGAAGTGGAAAATAAAAAGTATATATAGGTAATTAAATATGTAAGTAAAAAAACATAATTAAGGAAATAAAACATTAAAGTTATATAACCCAAAGAAATAGGAATATTTTAATTTAATAATAATTTAAATATAAAAGTTATGGAAAAAAAAATGAGATAGAAAATATGTGTAACTAATTATATATTTAAGTATAATACTAGAATAAAGAAACGAAATATAAAGTTAAGTTAGACAAAAGTATAATAATATTAAAAAAATACTATTTAAATTACCTCACTGTATAACATGTACCAGGTATGATTTATTGAAGTTTTTTTTTTTTTCAAAATATAAATATATTAAGCACTTTATGTTGGTCCAGAAGGCAACGTAGAAGCATACAAAAGTATTTATTATATATTTTTTAAAATTTACTTTTTAATTGAAAAGGTCTACTTGAACATGAGAGCGGCTTATGTGCTAACAATCGATCCCATTGACAGTAAGCTCAGAGGCCTCCTCTGTCTGCGGCCTAGATCTTACAGAATGAGCCTCTTATGGTGGGACAGGCTCCGGTTGATGGACCTTAATCCCCAACACCCCGCTATGTGGGAAACGCCGTGTGGCGTCACACGGCGTCTTAGCAAATTGCGATGTTTGATAAATGGGTCCTTAGACTGGGATAAGTATCGCCATTAACCTATTGCGAGTATCGGTGAAGCAACTGCGCGAATATTATAAAACCAATATTAGGCAAGTGTTGCACCGCGGCCGTATTAATTGACATACTTGCTAGTCACGATCGGATAAATGTTCTAGAGGAAATTGATGTGGAATCTAGGAACTGACGCATAATGATAATTTTTTTCCTTCAATAAATCCCGACATAAAATTACATCATTTTCTCTTACAAATTTAGGAAAAAAAGTAATGATATATACATGGTTGACTTCACAGACGTTAAATGTGAGTGATTCTCCAAAAACTGTACGTTTTGACTCTTGTGATTTCTAATTCTAAATTAACATTGATTCAACGGTTTTATTTATTTTTATTTTTTTACTAAAATCATTTCTTGGCAAGTCCACTAGCTCATTGTCTCCAGATTTCATTTATATCGGTATTTCATTTTCTCGTTATTCATTAATCAATTATTTAATGAAATATATTTTTTTTCCTTCTAAGTCCCTTGGGTCTACATGATTTAATATATAGAGGGTAGGTAACTATGAAGGGTGGTATCTCTTGTAGTGCATTTCAAATGCATTGTAAGAAGGTAATCAGGAAATGAATACACCTGACAATTAGAAAATATATTGAGAGTGCTCTCTCATAATCGAACTCATCAGACTTCGTAATAATAAAATAGATATGAGGAATGCAAACATTTATAATACAGTAATAAAGAAAATTTTAATGTAATTGATAAAAATGAAAAAAAAAATACTTTCATAAATTTTATAATAAAATCCATAATAAACTATAATGATTAAGATGCTAACGACCCTTCGAAATCCTAGGTTGAGATCTTCTATCAAGAGTTGGCTGGGTTAGTTGTTACAGCCCTGTATTTTAGGGTAAAATCACATTCCTTTGTCATTCATATAATTTCTTAGACGATTTTTGTAATAATGGCTATAGAATGAGAGACAAAGGAATGAGAATTTCAACTTAGGCAGGTTCCTACCTACAGATTCCTATCCGCTTATCCTTCTCTTTAAAAAAATCGTCTACGACATTAATATATAATAATATATTGAAAGAAGTTGAAATCGTAACATAATTAATAAACTCAAGTTGTTTGGCAATAAAGAAATCAAGCACATAAACGAATATACAGTTACTTTCTACAATACAGCAAAAGGTTACCGATTGCTAAAGAAAACGACAAAATTAGGAGGAACACTAAAGGAAAGCACTGCCATAGAAACGGTGATGAATTTACAAGGGTTTAATTCTGACGGAAGATTTAAACTTAGGCAAAGGAATGAGAATCCGATTGTGACAGGAATAAAATGAGTTCTGGATATAAAGCGTATTGCATAAGAGGATACTCCCTTTACTTACATTTAATGACATGAAAACTAAAATCAACCCTAAACATGTTAATTTTGCTGTTGAAGGTCAAAAACGTAATTTCGTACAGGCTAAAGAAATGATAATTTGACAGTTGATTATCATTTAAAACAACGATGTTTGATGATTTCAAGATTAAATTTTAAGTGATGTAAAAAGGTAATATATATTAGGTGTATAAAAAAACAAAGGGAACTAATAAAAAAAGATTAACACGATGAGGTAAAATCTGGAACAATTAGAGGGATAACTAGGGTTCTTTAGGGATAACTAGGCTGCGAATCCAAAATTTATGAAGCAGTTTACTTTTCTATTACTATCGCCACTGTTACTACTATACTGCCTAATACAATTGCGACAATTCAACCGATGAATATTTTTCTTGAATAGATTTGCGCTTGGAACTGAAATTTTAAAAATGATACCCATTGATATGTATTTCTTCGAGATAATTAAATTATTTATTATTTTAATAATGTATAAAGAAACAAAAAGTATGCTGTTGCTATAAAAACGATTGTTTTACACTGGCTCTTTTGCACTGGTGGACCGGTTATGTTAATTTTTTTTTTGTTTTTTAGGGTTTCGAACCCAGATGCATATGCCTGGCCAGTCCAGCATGAGAGATAGCTGCTGGAAGGCACCCTGAAATTGCGCGTTTCTTTTTATATCGTGGCAATCAATTTTAGTGAAACTAGTCTGTCCAAAGTCTCCTCTCTAAAACCCTAATACTTTTCGTTTAAAAAATAGATCCTAATTCTAATATTCCTAATAATGTATTCTAATTGATACAGAAAAGTATTAAGAGTTTTCATTATTTTATGATCTACACATTTGGTCCTAAAACTGAATATTTGATTGTTTTTTTTATTGCATAAATATTTTTTATCCTCTGATAATTTAATCATAGTGTGGTTTTTAGATTAAAATCGATTTATTTTCCTGTCGACGATTAACTTGATAGTCAGTTGATTATTTGAAAGAATTGATGAAAGTCTTACAGTCAAAATAATTTAATTGTTTTGAAATTTAAGTATTTATGCAATTATAGTATTTAAATAATTCAATTATCATCGAGTCACTACGAATATTATATTTGTAATTATTCAATGAAAAGTTAAGAAAACAGCAAATTGTAACATAAGGGTTTATAACTTGTAAAAAAAATTGAAAAATATTGTTGCTTATGTCGGTAGTATTTATTCTTAAAAAAAAAATATGTATTGATATTTTTGGGAGGGTTAGCATAATGATTAATATAATATATTTTCTTTTTGTTAGTAAAAAATGGTAATGTCGAGTTCCCAGGATCGTTGCGGGGAATTTACTTTCAGGTTTTATTTATTTTTTTGATTTTTAGATCGACGAAAATTCGTTTTATCAAGATATTGTTTTTTTTTCTTGGTCAATAACAAGGGTGGGTATATTGATAATTATAAATCCGGAGGGTAATGGAGCTTAATTTTGGTAAGGTTTAAATTAAATTAATGATTCGATCAGTTATTTATTTCCTTTCAGAAAATTCCATCTCTTAAGTGTAGAAGTTTAATGTTTAAAATTTTAAGGTTTAATCAATAAAGAGGTATAAAACTTAGTAGACCCAGTTCCACTTCAGAATAATAAATTCCTCATATATCTTTTATTAGAATTTTATAATCTACTTACAAAACAATTGTAATAAAAATAGAATACATATAACAAGGATATTGTCTAGGATTATATGATCCTTAAACTGGTTTGTGATTTTTGATGACCGGAGTTGAGTGGTGTTTATCTAATATTAAAAGCAAACTTCCATTATGATTATTTAATTTTATTAAATTTATTTATCAATTTTATTTTTTATTTAAAAACTAAACTTTTTTTCTTAATATTATTTTATGTTTAATACATTTAATAATAATAAAAGGCCTAACGAACCCGATGGTTCAATGCCGATACCACCAAACGCTCTCTGCATACATCCTTCCAGTGATGCCCCTCAAAACCCAATTTCACTAAATCAGTTTTAACGCAATCCTACCATCTACGTTTTGGCCTACCGCTCTGACGTTAATCAGTTTGTTCAGTGTTAACATTTTAAGGATCCGCATGTTACTAAGCCCTAGAACCTTACACGCCCATCTTATACGCCGCAATGCTATAACTTGAATTATATTTACCGCGTGTAAGCCCCTTAATTCAGCGTTGTGTAATCTTCTAAATTCTCTCGTTAATTCATCTTTTTTCGGTCCGAATATTTATCGCAATACTTTATTTTCGAAAACCCCTAAGACGCTGTTCATCGCTTAGTGTAAGAAGGCCCAGTCTCACATCCATAAAGAAAAGTGGGAAGAATAATAGTTCTGTAAATTCTATTTTTTAAGTTTTTCGATAGAAGGCGCGAGCTAAGTATTTTCGAAATTGAAAAATTGAAGAAGCATTTCCCACCTTCAACCTAGCTTTTATTTCCTCATCATAATAATATTAATGACATATTTAAAATATATGTTATATTTTATTCATGCATGATTTTTTATGTATAAGTTATAGTATGTATAACTTATATTACGTACATAAGTTATTGTCAAATGTAGAGTGATTAATTTATCAACACGATTCACACACACAAAAAAAAGAACATTATGCAAGATAATAAAGTTTTAATTAAAACCAACAAAACAGTAGTTTAATCACTTGTATTTTGAGAAGCTCATGTCGAAAACTTTGATATAGTCGTAGATAGGAGAAAAATAAAAATATTTTATTTTATATCAGCCATTTGCTGATTTTAAAGGGTGAAGGGTCAATCATGAATAACCAAACTGAGTTTTATATCGTTTTTTATATATTAAGTGCTATATATCTACCTGGGATTTTTTTTATTCATGAAATAGGTGATATTCTGTGAGTCGGCCATAATCAGTAACATCTTTACAGCGAATGAATAGTGAAATTAGAAACAAATAATCTAGAGATGATACAAAAGAATACATGTACTAGGTTGTCTAACTTCTTCGTTTATGAGAAAGAAGAAAATGATTCTCGATAGTGTGGTAAATGTTTTAATAAAAAGGCGAAAAAAAATATTAATATATTCATTATACTTGCAATAAATATTTGAAATGTACCAACATTTAACAGCGACGAACCAAACCTTGAATCTTCAAAAGGCATGATTCTTCCAGCCAAACTCACGTAAGAACGGATGTTTTATTTGCGAATTTTTTTTCATTATCCATCAACTTATACAACTTTCTATAAAAAATATAAATTTTTTCTAAAATTTTTGGCTTTCTAACGATATATAATACTTCTATTTTATATAATTATAAGATATTATTTTATATTATATAGTCCGTGGCTATCTCCCACACAAGGATAACTATATTTTTACTTATTATTACTATTGATAATTTATTTAAATTTGTTCCTTGTTTATCTTATATTTTTTGAGTTATTTATTTTACAATACTGTTACGATGTTGCTGTGTCTGTAATTTCTATTTTTAAATCTCATTTGATCTAGTTTTAATGATATTGAGAGATTAGGTAAATAATAAAAAAATAAACTTTAAAGACGACTATCAATAATGAATGAGACCGTAAATGCAACTTTCCAAGCTTTATTTAGATCAATTTATAAAGCGTTCCGAAGATAGATGACCAGAAAAAATGTGAGTGATTTATTATGGTAAATTGCGGAAGGCTGAAGACAAGATCATTGGTTATTAACGATAGGAGGGTGAGATGAAAAGTGCATCCATGTACCGGTCGCCTCTTACGATTATTTAACAGATATCCATCGGCCTGGTTAGTATGTACAATCGTCCGACGATGAAATAATGCAATGCCTGTTATCTGATCTCGGAAGCTCATATTTTTTTTTTATCAAAGTAATCTTTAAAAAATAACATCTTGATAGATAAGTGTTAAAACAGTAGTTTCCTTTAAGAACTAGACACTAGTTATAAATGTTTGAATTTTTTCGTGTAATGACAATTAAGGTTTTAATCTAATTTTTTTGTATTTAAATTTTAAATTAACAGTTTAGTTCAACTTCAACGCTATATAATACACCTTAAAATTAATATAATAAAAATCGTAACCTCACTGCTAATTATATTAGCCATTTAAAAGTATTTCCATCGTCCCCCTGGGAAGTGTTATTTGTGATTATTTATTTAAAATTCTGCTTTTTACCAGTTGTGTTTTTTTTTGTTAACAACTCCAATAAATAACACTTTATTGGCTGAGATCGCATTAAAATGTAATATAAGCTTACAAAATAATATATAACTATATATGAGCCTTATAGATGACAGAATGATAAAATCTAATTTCAACGGTTCTCGGAAATATAGGTTTAATAATATTACTCCTAGAATTTTTTTTTTCATTTTTCTTTTGAAATATAAAAATATAATAGTTTAATAAAAATCTAATTTTATAAATTTATTGAATGCTTAATTATTAAACTATGAATATTGAAAATACAAACTAGGTCTCATGAAATTATTTGGTATGTCAACTGAAATGCTCCTAAAAATTTTGAATTAGGAATTTTATTATGAAAAGCTTAGAATGAAATGATAAAACAATAATTTATCAACTAATAAATATTATATATAATAAATACGTGTGTCGTTGGAGCTGTTACCACCAATCCCTTCACTCCTTACGATAAAAGACCCAAGCTATCCATTTCTCTGGGTTTTGGTTTATTCCTCGTTTACAGGCGGGTTCTGAACTGATTAATATTTCAGAGATTTTTTTTTTGGCAATTTTATAGCCGATTTCGGGTATCATTAATTTATTTCTTTGTTCATACATCGTCTGTCTTCAGTAATTTATATTATTGGGGGCCATTTAATTTTCTATTGTTTGGTTAAAAATCACAATAGAGCGTAATTAATTATTATATATATTTTTCATTGTGATTTCATTACCATTTTTAAAAATATATTCAGTGAAGGATCTTCCAATTCCTTTGCAATAAAATATAAGTAAATGAAGTAAGCATATGAACTTCCCATAGATATCAGGACCGGTTTCATGAGCTCTGTCGAGTCATCTATTGCATACCAACCAAATCCTAATGTCCAAATGACATTTCATCTAAATGGCATATTTAAATATCCTAAAAAAACGTCTCCCCAACCTTTCTAATCCTTGGAAATTTCCGTTCGACGAAATGTTAGTTTTATTTTATAACCTTTAAACTTTGATTGCCGTTTAAATTTTTGTTTCATCACCAGAAAATATATAAAACGTTCAATTTCTCTTTTAAAATAGAGATGAAAGTTACATTTTATTTACTAAATGTGTTCTCGAATTCAGTTGCATAATAAATTAGAATTTAGATTCAGGAGAGTACATTAATTTTTAAAATAAATTGGTAACCCACACAATTTATCCCGGAAGGTATAGAACATGTACAAAGATAAAATATCATTTTTAATTTTGATTTATTATTTATTGTATATAAGAGTGTAAATTTGACCGAAGAATATTTTATTTATTCATTTTGATTATTATTTTATTTATTTAGATCATTTATTTTTCATGTTCATAGTTTGATTACGTTCATTTTCTTTATCTCTCTAATTGTATGTCTTTAGAGAGAGATATAATTTATTTTATGTACTTTCTTTTTTTTTTTCTTTTTTTTTTCTTCTTATACTATTTTATTTTAGTATGAATGTGATCTGTCATCACTATTACCAATTTCCCACCAACCTTGTGGTAGATTGCAATATCTATCAATAAATAAAGTTTTCAATTAAAAAAATAAATAAATAACAAATAATCCTACATAAAATTTAAATGTAGTAACGTGCCATTGAATTTTATTTCCCAATGATTTGATTTGGAATCCCTAATGCTGGTTCAACAGTGTTCATTTACCATAAGATGGAGTTTCAGACGACAGCAAATTGGTTCTTGAATACAAAATCCTCCCTGATCCTTCTGTTCCTAGCCATGCATATCTCAAGATTGCATTCCCCGATTGGAGTAATCCAAAGCTTGCTTTCCATAATAAATTTCCCCTTCCATCCCTTCCAACTCTCATCTTCGATATTTCCGACTTCACGCAGGACTTATCAATGCCCCGTATTTTTTCTATATATTGCAATTTCAAGTATTGTGTTATAATTAGAAGTAATATTGTTGTTACTTTTAACGAATATAAATACCGGTTTATTTTTTAAACATCCGTAACAGTCAGCAAGAAATTATTTCTGTTTGCATAATGTTGGCTATTATTTTCCCTTTTATGTCGTCCTTTGAAACCTCCTAATATGTGAAGTTAATTTTTCTTATAAAATCGATCAATTTGAAATTTTTTTTGTTTTTATAATATTGACTTTTAATATTTAGGGGAGGTGGTAAATGTTTCAGTCAGAAAATTTACCGATTATTTCGGCTAGTGTGAATAGAATGAAATTTTAATTCTAAATTTCTATTTTTCTTTTCGGGGAAATAAGTTATAGCCTTCTTGTTTATTAATTTTATATTAATAAGATAATGTTTATAACGTTCTGGACGTCTGTATATCGTCCGACTCCAAAGCATTTTCACTTATTATTTCATCCAAGGATATTTTTGTGCAATCTAATAGAATTTATTTCATTTTTAATATCTTTTTTAAATTTTC
>NW_027114928.1:1098336-1099923 GCF_000696795.3 Halyomorpha halys
ATTTATTATATATATACATTTACTATAAGATGCGCTTTTAAAAATTAAAATGGATAATGGGATGAAATATTTCAATGATTTTTACAGTTTGGTGTGGATTATTTTCTTGTGTTGCGAAATTGCGAAAATTTTATTATGTTACTGATGAAAATTGTTTTAACTTTATTGGATAAATAACAAGTACATAAACAAAGTTATACATAGTAGCTACCTGAAGAAGTTAAAATGTCCTCCGGATAACGTAGGATTTTTTTAATAATTAATGAAGAGATACATATTAATTATCATTAATGTTTTATAATATTTGATAATGATAGTAAAGAGAGTCCATTGCATATTCTTCAGGGCTGCCGGGATATCTTCAATAATTGAATGGAGTCCATATAGATTCTCAATTCAAGGAAGTCCTTTCAATTCTTTAGAGCTAAATGTAGTCAATTCAGGACACCATTGACGTCTATTACTGTGAAGCTCTTGCGGGAAGATCAAAATTCCTTTTAAGTCTAGGAAGGGAAGTATAAAAATTAAAGGAATGTAATTTTTGGTGGAACATTGAGTCTGTCAACAAAGCACCATTGTTGATGAGATAATGGGTGGGTCTAGCAAGGGCAAGGATCAAGGCCTTAGAGCCGCTAGCATTTGTTTACCCTTCGCCCATCTCCTGTCTCCCATTTTTTATAATTGTTGTAAAGAAAATTAATCAGATGGGGATTTTAACATATTTTTTTTTTAGTGTGTGGTAGATGGTAGATGGAGGATTGAGTTAAAAGAGATTTAGTAGAATTGGATCTGGGGAGCATCGCTGGAATCATACATCTTTATATTCTCTCTGCTACATAGAGCGATTAATGATACCGGCATCGAACCTTTGGGTTCGTTAGGCTTTCATTATTAACTGATAGGTAACTAAATGTCCGAGGGGTAGACCGGAACGTATTATGGAGAATTTTGTTAAAACTGATTAAGTAGATTTGGGTTTTGGAGGGGCGTCACTGGAAAGATGTACATTGAGAACGATGGTATCGGTATTGAACCTCCAGGTTCGGTAATATTTTATTATTATTATTATAATTATGTGTTAGATGTGTCTTGCCGTAATAATAATATGATAATAATTAAATTCTAATAATGGCAAAATGATAATCAGCTTAGAGTTTCAGTATGATTACACAAGCGGCCTCTAAACTGCTTTTTCACTCATTTTTAAGCAAAGATCGTTTTTGAAATCATACTGGAATAAAACATTTTTACCCCCTATCTTGAAATACTCAATATACATTTAGGTTGGTTATTACATTGCATGAAATACGTAAGACTGAACTCAAATCTTACAAAAAATATTTTATCGATTTGAAACAAGGCTGTAGGATATTTGCGTAATTGATAAAAATATATTAGACAAAGGATAACATAAAATAATACCATATAACACAAATTTCAATTTAATCTGGAATTCAGAAATCTTACAGCAATACAAAAATTTTAAACCTGGTCTTCACTTTCTTTTTATTTCATTCACACTACTCGGCTTAAAAGGTAAAATAATTGTTTAGTAATGTTTAACATAATTCATAATATTTTGTATTA
>NW_027114928.1:1101493-1111201 GCF_000696795.3 Halyomorpha halys
CATTTTTTTTATCTTCTACGTTTTCTGTATCTTCCCTTTCATTGATGTATATATATATATATATATATAGTATATCTCGAAGAACTGTCAAGCTTTTAAAAACTCAGTCGTTCGTATTTTTTTTCTTAGATATTTGCTTATTTAATCATATTTATTATATATTCAAAGTCTAGAAGGCCGATTCAATAACTGTAAATGTAAACGACTACGCAATGCTAACTTTCTTGAACTGCACCCGGTAGGTATAATCCAGGTATAGAACCTGCAAAGTCTGAAATAGGTAAGTAAATTTATTGAGCTTGATAGTAAACGATTCTGATCGTTTTCGATGCATTTGAAACTTTTAGAAATTCATACAATTTGAAGTTTTGAAAAAATAAAAAAAAAAATATTTCTGATGATGTTTAGTTATGGTTTTCTAATGAAATAAGGATAGCTATTAACTATTTTAAAATATAAATAAGCATTCTCTATGTTTATACTACCTTTAAGTAACAATTAGTTAAATTATTGCGTATTTAAACATTATTAAACATATTTATTATATAATCAAAATCTACAAAGCCGATTCAATAATTGTAAATTCCTTGAACTGGACCCAATAAGTATAATCGAGGTATACAGCTTTGTAAAGGTGGAAATAGGTTAAAAATTTATAAATTTTTTTAATAAAAATTTATTAATTTTTTTTTGCGTTATTCGTTATGGTCCATAGGAAGTGTACTAGGTATTTTAAGTTCCCATTTTTATTACTGTGATAATAATAATAATAATAATAAAAGACTTAGCCAAATTCGATTTAGAGACCGAAAGAAACCACCAATCTACACACGTGTAAAGCCAATGACGCACGTAAGATTGGTCTTATCACAATCCTATTAATTACTTTTCGGTCAGCTCATCAGAATTTTCCTAGTTGAATCAGTGTGTATTAACTTTATAGAAATACGTTCGTAACTAAACCGTAAAAGCTTTTAAGTCCATCTTATATTATGACGACTATGTAAAAAGTTTCATTACATTGAGAGTAATAAAAAATATATAATAATATACTTTTTTTATCTTCTACTTTTTCTCTCATTTTCCTTTCATCGGTATATGTATTTTTAAATATTATTATATCTGGAAGAACTGCCTAGCTTTTAAAAGCTCTATCGTTCGTATTCTTTCTTTATCACCTTTTTTAAACAAATAATAATAATGTTTATTGGATCCTGAGGCAATATTCCGCTACTGAATCTCATTCACACTTCACGAACTCACTACTTACTCTTTATATCTATACCAAGGTAATTATCATCTTAATAAATTGGTATATGATAGTACAATCACCATTTCTATCTCCCTTTATATTATCATAATATTATCGCTATTTAATTATATTGTAATCATGGGAAGTCATTCTTCTTGCGTTTTCGAGACATATCTGCGGCTTACAGCAACAACATCCTTTATCCGAATTCCGAATCCTATGAACTTAATTTGATAAAGACTTAAGCATTTTCAAATCGAAGGTGGAAATAATGTCAACAAGAACAATAGCTACTGCCTTCTGAGAAAATTGTTTGTACATTCATGAAAAAGGTAAACCATTTAAAAAGTCATTTCTACATACGACCCCCCTTCCCCGTACCCGAACCTTGAGTATCCATTAAGAGGGTTATAATTCAATAGTATAAGAATGTTCCAAAGACCTAACTGAAAAATTTTGTTTCGAAAATCGTAATTAAAAAATGCTAAAATATAAAACAATAATAGTAAAAAAATATTTGATATTTGATGCATTAATTGAGATTATGGTTAATTAAATTCTTTTTTTATTAATAATTTTTTGAAAATAATAAAAAATATTCCGTTGGTTTACATATTTTCTACATTTGATGTTTCAGATTTTTGTTCATACTTGTGAATATGTATACTAGTAGAAATTATTCCTTTTTGTTTATTATTTTTAGTTTAATTTTTTATTTTGTGGTTTTATTTTGTTTGTTCTATTTTTATTTTATATATTCTCTTAATTATTGTTGTTCATTTTTATTTTGTATTTTACACTAAGGCTCTGTGGCCTTTAATATTATTCTAAAGTAATCAATCCCAGAATAAATTATTATTAATTTCCATTACAGTTAAAGAGAATTTCTTTTTCCGACAAAATTATATCTGTATAAGGTTAATCTAAGAAAATTTATTTAATTCGCATAAAATAGTTAAATCCTTAAAAAAAAGATTTCTAAATAACAAAAAAAGAAGCTAATTAAACGAAGGAAGTGACTAAAATTATCATAAGTTGCTTTCCCTCAAAGCCACATAATATTATATTTAAAAAAAATACATTCTTGTTCTACGATACTACACCTTGAGTATCCGATAGGAAAGCAATAATTCGGTAGTATAAGAATGTCCAAATATCGAAGTACAAGGTGTTTTCTAATAATTTGGTTCGAAAATCATAATTTGATTTCGCTTAAATATAAAATAATAATAATAAATAAATAAAATATTTTCATTACTGTCATTATCATTACGGTTAATCGAGAGAACAGAAAATATTTTTATAACAGGTTTTTATTTGTGGCCTAGTGTTCCGTAGCTATATAGGACTCCGAGTGGCTGGACAACTAAGTTATCGACTCCTGTTCCTGAGAGGAAATAAACTTTCAAAGTCTGGGATGAACTTTTTTCCTAGTTTCTAAAAGCTGAAATGGTTTGAACTCCGAGCATGAAGAAACTTGTATGTTTTTTTCTTTTTTATTTTACGAAAAAAAGTTTTTTTTTTACCTCGTACAAAACTATGTATTAATTGATAATTGATACCATTTAAAAGGATTTCAATATCCTTTTTTAAAAATCGTAAATTATTTCAAGAATATACATATGAAAATTTTTTAAATTAAATGAACGTTGTCAATGATGAGATAACTGCATTTTAATAATTAATTCCTTACATGATTTCCTTCAGTGCAAAATTCTTCTTAAAAATAATTCTTTACCTGAAAACAAAAAAAAAATATTAGTTTTTATTAAAAATAAAGTGCATAAACATGTTTTAAATGATAAATATTAAATTGATTTTTTCCTGCTATCTAATTTTTTATTTAAGCCTGATCAATGAAGACTTATACGTTAAAATTTCTTAGATTTAGCAAAGCTACTATTTAAACTAATATAATAATAAAGGCTCAAGAAACCCGAAAGTTCGTTGCCGAAACCAGCAATCGATATCTATTATATTATTAGTGCTATTTAAATTATATAGGCTGTTGTTATTTGTTTAAAGTGAAATACTATATTATTAAATTAACTAAATTTTATCAAGAGATTTCACTATATTATCGGTTAAATCGTTATGAAAAAAATATTTAGCAGATTATGTTCTGATTGGATAAAACTACTTACTACAAATAATACTGCTTGTTTTAACAAATGCAGTAAGTATAATAAAAAAATAATTATAGATATCTAATTCGTAAAATCATTGATGTATTTAATATAGGAAAGTTGCTACTTGAATTATTGTTAGTTGTATTGTTCAAATTATAAAGGATTAAAAAAATAGATTATTATATAACTTATTTAATTATATTTTAACCTAGGATAGTTGATTACAAATATCCCGGTGATCCCTTTATTCCTTATTTCTTCGTTTTCTCTCATTTAATTGTATATATTAAAATATGATATATATTAATAATTAATAATATACCCGTATATAAATAAATACCTTAATAACTAATTGTTAACAAAAAAATTCATTACACAGGAGCTTAATTATTTAATTGATTCAATATAAATTATTCATTATTGATATAATTATGTTTAATTTATTTAATTATTCAATAGTTAATAAATATTTCAATAATTTTACTGTTATTTGTTCCTGTGTTATCTCTTCTGTCATTTAGAATATAGGAGGATGTATTTTTTTTATGACCTATGTCAATATTGAAATACACAATCAAGAGCTAATTATGTAGTCAGTAATCAGAAATAAGGAACTGCAGTACTTATTAATAATAACAAAAAATCAGTAAGATTGATAGGAACTATTTCAGTTTATTTTATAAAGGAGTTCTACCATGTTTAATAATTGAGATAAATTCATTTTTGTATACACGGATATTTTGGCTGGATATTGTTTAATCCTATTAAAAAGCATTACATAAAAAAGTTTTTATGAAGCAGGTTTTTTTTTTAATAACCTAGAATTCTGCTACTAATTTGCAATGATCCTGCATTATAAAAAATACCTGCAGTAGTAAACTTAACACCAGTTCTGGATAATTGCTCCCCAATTGCTAAGGGTTTCATGGAACAATTCAGAATAATAATGGGATACTGCTCTGTGGATAACTATTTAACTAGAAATTGAATAGTGATCAAGAATAGATCATCAGGATAGAGGACGAAAATAACTGGGACCATTCGGTTTCCATCAGTATTCCTCCCGTTCCATTGCTCCAGTGTTATTTCTGTCCCCTCGTGTTTGGAATATTTCATTCCTAGATCAGCTGTCTATCGCAAAAATGATAGTAGAACCATGATTATTATGAATTTAACAAACGATCTTTAAGCCCTGCATATGTTTTAGTATTATAGGAGGTTTTAAAGGGAAAAAAAGGCATCCCTACTATAATAATATTAATGCATTTTAACTAATGATGAGAATAATTAATTAAGTACCAAACATTCTAAAATTTACATTAGAATTGGGGCAGTGAAACTACTTTGGTCTGATATATAAATATAAATAAATTACTGAATAATGTGTGAAGGGTCAAATTCATTAAACGCAAAACACTTTCTGCACTTCAGCAAATTTCGCATCGAAAAAGAAAAAAAAATAGTTTTTCATATATCCCGAAAAATTAATGTTATTTAGATTCACTACTTTTAAAAAGAAAAGATTTCAAAAACCTTGAATAATGAAACTCGTGTTTTTTTTTAATGTTTACTGTGTATTTATTCTATATTTAATTATCACCCGATCAGATTATATGGTTATTAGGATTAATAATTGGGTGGTTTAGTCTCGTACAAAATATATCTTAATTTATTATCCTAACTGTAGAAATAACTGAAGTAGAGAATGGAGAATGATATTTGTTTCTTTTAAATAAAGAAAATGATCATGGAGATGAAGAATAAAAGAAAAGGAGTGGATGATTATGAAGAAAATGTTTAACTTCCAAGTAGAAGATAATGGCATTACCCTATTTTTAACTTTTAACCACTGTTTGAGAATTATGCTTAGCTAGTAACTTTAAATTCTTTCTTTAACGGTGTTTTCATCTTCAAACTAATTATATCTATGAATTTTAGAAAACCCCTTTATAATATAACAATTTGTGAATAACTCGTAATTAAATGTATCAAATTTAATATTTTCGGTTTCAATTTTTACCTCCAAATTAAAGGTGTAATCTACTAAAAAAAAAAAAAATCAAAACATTTTCATTTTTTTTAATATGCAGCCGATTATTGAACGTGCATTGAAAATAATTTTTAATATGTTTTAAAATAATGTTTCCATTATTGGAAAACGTTAATTATTAATAATGTAAATTAAGTAACACTTAACCCATTACAATGTAAAGCATTTATTCTCTTGCTTTTAAATACGCATCAACGTGGGCAGATTATATATATATATATATATTTCAATAATTTCCGGTTTACGAAATAGGGTAAGAGCGCCAATTATTGACAGGTTAATCTTTGCTCTTTGAATGTAAAGAGTTGGGCGCCAAAGGCAGTTTAAAAATTGGGTTTAGCTTACAACCTAAGCCAATTTTGAAACCGTTATTGGCACCAAAATCATTAAAAAATTTCTAACCAGAGGTTGGTCTGTCAATAATTGGAACATATCAATAAATTTTGCATTTATTCTACTACTTGACACAGTTATAAAATTTAGAGAAACCATTCGAAGCAGAGTTCAATGCTGTTTAATTTTTATACCATACATTTTTAATATGCGCCGTTTAGCATGTGCGGACTAAAAAACGATAGGTATTTCTCTACTATATTAACTTAATTAGAGTTTTAGGTCCGCCCAAAATACCTTTCCATGTTAGTTGTGTTAGAAAATAATTTTTAAAATTAAATTCAGTTTTAAGTTGTATGGGGGCGTGGTTTATGTTGGAGGAGAAGGGGTGTCTCTAATGTCTATATGTTCTAGTGTTAGTGAATTGTTTCTGTATTTTAATAATAAGAAATCCTAGGATTATTTATTTTTTTTAACAAGGGAATTCACAGGTAATCGAGTCAACACCGCTTGGTCATCGAAACTTTTCTCTGTTTTCGAATTTTCGCAAATTTTGTTTTTAACTATGTTACTAAAAATTAATTCCTTTAATATAGACATTCCTAAAACTATAAGAAATTATTTTTCGAATTAGTCTATTTCATTAATTGTTATTAAACACAATATTATTATAATGGAGGTAATATTATATTAGTAATTAATATTAGTACGGTGTGGATTAAATTGAATAATTAAATACATTGATATAAGCTTCATACTGAATTGTAGACAGGCGAAATAGTATTACATAGTAGCTGCAACAATTTAGACATTCCGTGACAATTAATGGGTCCAACAGCCGAGCTCTATCTATAACAACATTAACTTCTTCAAGCGAGCTAGCGAAAAAAAGTATTCAGAAAGATCTTTTCAGAGAGAAGAGAATTTTTTCTAAAGATTGCTTGAAGAAGATAACTGGATTATCGAAACCGCTTAGTTTTTTTTTTGTAGAACTAAATTCTTCAAGGCCTTACATTGTTTCTTCATTCAAGCGTTAAAATTTCGATGAAATATTTTTATCTCTATTTATATAACAAATCAATTAAAATATTTAATTATTTTTAATGTTAAGCATCATTTCTAAATATTTAAGATATGAAGGGCTCTTAGTTTTTAAGAACGTGGACTTTGACTGATGGTAACTGATGGTATAACTTGACTATTGGTAATGTAATTAAAAATACAAATAAAAAAATGAGATATCGAAAAAATAAAAAAAATTGAAAACAAATATGAGACATTACACATTAGAAAAATATATTTTAGAAGAGAATTGAAATTCTTGTGTAGTTATCTATTAGAAATTTTGGTTTACTGAAACCTGAAAGAATTTTCAGAAATTGAAGAATTGAGGAAGGATTATTTTTTACTTAAATTTTAGTTCAAAAGAAAATGTATCCGGAGTTTTGAAAAAGACACATCAGTATTTTTCAAAAAAAAAATGTTTAAACAAAAATCAATTTTTTAAATTCTTATTTGAACGGTTATATTCTTCTATACTGACTCCTAAATTTGACTAGCTATAAATCCTCATTTACTTATAATGAAAATTAAAATGTGGCTCAGAGTACCATTAAATTTCGCTACTTTCTGTGATAGATATGCTTAAAAATATCAACAAAATTATACGCGGTGAACTGGGTGTTTTTCCTTTAATTTAAAATCTAAGAAAGTTGTGATATAATTTCCTAACTTTTTTGTCTTCGTTAAGCGGCTCGAAAAAACGGAATATGTAAAAACCTAAAATCTGGCTTGAAGTAACCTTATTTGATATTATTAATTTTACTAAATTAATATATCTGTTTTACAGATTGTTAGATTCTCTTTTTTTCCATAATTAATATTATAAATCAATGTAGGACGCAGTACTTTCGAAACCCCAGTAATGATGTGTCGAATGAATAGAGAATTTTTTTTTGGTAGAGAATTAATGAAAATACTGCTACATTTCTTTAGTGCTAACTATCCATTTTACATTGATTGAGCTAACGCTAGACACACATATCTAGACCGCAAAGCATTCATGATGTGCAGAAGGCATCCTGTTTAGACCAGAAAGTTAGTTGGACCGAGATGTATACAAGAGGATAGTATTGTCCATACTAATTTATTTTCGATGGAATACATTAACCCTAGGGACAACTTTCCCTTCGCACTGTCGCAAGAGGCTTTTTGGAAGATACCGCGAAGCCAATCAGCTCCGTCCTATAAACACCTCCGGAATTTGTAATTTAGCGACAACTTTTAATTGCGCAGATCCAACGCCTAGACACCTTATCAATATTAATAGATTATTTTCCACAGTTATTTTGTTTTTAAATCTGATTATAATTTGAATATATTAGCATAATATAGTCCTGATAAAATACCATAGGTACAATAAGCATTCTATTTGGTTGATGCAATAATATTAATTATATGGGATGGTTCATGGTCAGCTTACCTAACTAAAAATAAAAATTGAGGACCAAAGAACAAGAAAAAGTTTCCTATTTATGTTCTTTAACGTTTAATTATTTTCATTGTTATGAATTATTTAGGTTCTAATAAAATTAATCAATATTTAATGTAAATTGTAAATCTTTAATGATGATGAGCGATAGTTGACCGTGGATGAATTGTATGAGGAGAAGATGAGGTGTGCGGACAAAATACACGAAGTTGAAATAACTTATTTAATTGTGCCAACGTTTCGGCCTTGAATTTCTAGCCTTCATAAGACAATGAATAAGATAACAAACAATGAATAAAAAAATATAAACAGAATGACATAAAGTAAATAATTGTACAGAATTAAATCAATAAAATTAAAGTGATGAAAGAAGTGGAAAATAAAATGTATATATAGGTAATTGAACAAGTAAGTAAAAATAACATAATTAAGGAAATAAAATCGAAATTTTAAGTTATATAGTGCAAAGGAATATGAATATATTAGTTTATTAATAATTTACAAATCAAAATAATGGACAGAAAAAATAAAATTGAGAGAATAATATACATGTGACTATAATATTAGATAAAGAAACAAAATATGAATTTAAATTAGACAAAAGAAATAAATAGAAAATATAACAATAATAATATATGATGAACATAACTAATAATAACGTGGGTAAGGAAAATTTTAAAAAAATAGAACGCTGAAATACCCTATAAAACGTTAATGGATAGAAAATAAGCTTCTCCTCACGTAAATCTTTAAATTTTATTAATAACATATTAGAAAAATTTATTAATATATTTATTATGACCTAAATAATTTATAACAATGAAAATCATTAGACGTGAATACTTCCTATTTTTTCTTGTTTTGGATCCTTCAATCATATTTTCAGCTCGGACGCTTAGCGCTGAAATACCCTATTGAAAACGTTAAATGATACATTTTAATTTTGAGTCGTAGGTTAATTAAATGTAATTCTAGTTAATGGAATCTACTTTGTATACTATATATTCGCTTTTTTTTATGAAATAAAGTAATGATGCCTTGACATGATTTATGTGTTATTCAGTATAGAAAAATTGTTCACGAGATCTTAACCAAACAAAACCATTATTTTCCCCTTCGTGATCACTACGTTGTATCATTATTATTTTATAACGAAGCCAGTATTACATTGCATCAAACTGAATTTATAAATTACGATCAGTTCATAAATTTCTCAGACAATTTTATTGTCTACTTCACCAAATTATTAACAGTGGGGAAAAAATAAATCCTTAATTAAGGATTTCCTAGGATAGATGTTAAGAGATAAGTTTACCTAAATCCTGATTGTTTCAATTTGATCTATTATGTTATATTTTTTATTATATTAGTTAAATGTTGAGGGATGCAGGAGTATATATGATACAGCGATTAGTGAAAATATAAATATTTATTCTGAATATATTTCATTCTG
>NW_027114928.1:1111366-1111793 GCF_000696795.3 Halyomorpha halys
TATACAATTTTATTATTTTTTTTTAACGTTTTGGCCAATGTTCAAGGAGGCACCTAAAATGTATCATTTACTTACGATTCTCTCGGCATACAACAATATGTTTCTTCTAATATACCTTAGAATTTATTTGTCCAAATTGTTAGTCTTCTCTTCCTATTCAGGCTAATTAATTTCTCTAGTCACTTATTTTAAATCCCTAATGTAGTTATCAATTATTGCCACACAGTTTCTTTAATAAAACTATTTATGTATACACAAATATTTATATTTATATTGGATCAATATAAATTGTTAATAATTTCTTTTAATTAACAAATCACAGGAATATACTATTATCAAAATCTTCCTGAACCTTGCTAGGATTCTGTTATTAAAAAATTATAATGCTTAATATATTTTTAATTAATAATTTTGTGTTTGTTATTTC
>NW_027114928.1:1111892-1114861 GCF_000696795.3 Halyomorpha halys
AAAAAAAAAATCTCTGTAATTTTTAATGTTTTATTTATTAATATTTTTACAATTTTGTTAATATTTTTATTTAATGTTGAAAAAAAATAATGTACTCAGATCTGAGCAAAAAAAAATTGAATAAATAAGAAATTAAATATTTTCGAAGTGAGATCAAAGTTGGTTAAATTTTTTGTTAAACAAAGTTGAAGGATTTACTCTCAAACAAAAAAAAATATATTAATAAACTAAAAAAAAATATGTAAAAATTAATTAGATAATTGAAGAGAAACCTGATAATTTTCGCAGATCTGTAAGTGAAGGTAAAACAGCCTCAACAAAACTGAATATTTACGGAGGCTAATTGAAACGCATGACTAACAAAAGGCGAAACATTACAAGAAATTAAATTAGCACCTTCTGCAAACAGGCAGTTGTTTACCCTTTCAGGCTAAACATGAAAGAAATATGAGAGTTTAATTTTCACCCCCTTCAAGAGTAGCACGGAAATACAAACCTTTTTTTTTGTTATTGTTTAATCTCTAAAGAAAAAAAAAAGAAAACATGGGCCAGGTTACGGCAAAAGAAAACACAATTAATAAAACAAAAAATATATATGCATATATGAGGGAGAGAAAATTAGAAGGTGGATTTCATGAGCAAGACAAGTTCCTACTCATCAGAGAGGGTGCAAGTGTGTTCTACATTGAGTGTAATTTCATGGCATGCAGTCAATTTTATCTGAGCGGTAGATCTGCTTTGGTCGATAGAACATCCCATCCACCCTCTTCTACATTCGTTTTCTGTTAATTCAAACTGTTTGAGCTATTTTTTTTTTCAAACATTTCACCCTTTTCAATTTCGTTTCTAATACAGGTAAATGGCGACGTGGAGGACTGTGTCATAGATGTCTAACGGAGCGCTATGTTAAGTGGACACGAAAGCTTAATTAACGGGAATACCCCTCCTTTGGTGATTTTTTTTTTTAACATTGGATTTCAGCGAGTAAAGGGGACTGATGAACAGGGTTTATTGTGAGAAGCACTGTTATATGTATTAACGATTGGTAAGATTTAGGTACCGATTAATTTACCATCGGTCGATTGAAGCGGAGGGGAGATCTGTGAATATTTCCGTTTCATGCAACTTTGAAAATTGATTTTTGAAATTTATAAAAAAATATATAAAATGAAATATATTTATTGTGATAGAATTTAGTTTCTTAATATGACAGAGGTAGAGTAGGTTACATAAGTTATTCTGTTATCACTATTTTTTTTTATTTTATCGAATTAATACTTTTTTAATGGTATAGTTTTAATTTATTTGCCATTATTTTAATATATTTTTTGTTACTTACACTTTTATTATTAAATATGTTTACTTTAGCCTAAATATTTAGCATGAATAAATATTTATTGTCCTTGATTGTAAAATCTTTTATTATTATTTTTGAGTAAAAACTTAAAGAAAAGGAGTAGGTTGGATCATGTTTAAAAAATATTTGTATCAATATTACCCCTGAGACTTCCAAAATGTATTGATGCTTACCTTAATAATGTTATAAGGAGTTCGGCCCAGGTAAATAAAAATTTGTAGGTTTTACAACATATTTACTACACATACTACAAGAATAGACGTGGACAAATATAAAACCACTCCAACAAATGAACATGAATATAAATATAAATGTGGGGGTTATGTATAATACAAAGGTTTAAAGTTGTAGAAATAATGTTCACATTTAACAGTTGTTATCTTGTATATTTTTATTTTATGCCAGATCGGCTTGTGAGCCTTACATGGTTAATATACTTTTTTTTCCACAAAATTAGAATGTGGATTTCAGGAGCAAGACAAGTTCCTACTCACCAGAGCGGGCGCAAATGTGTTCTACATAGAGTTATAGAAATAGTTATATTTCTTTTATTTTGTAACAATTGATTATTAGGAGTAGGGGGTTTAGTCTTGTGTAAATGACACCCCTAACTATTTACAATGTTATAAGAAAAAGATTAAGATGGAATAAATATATACAGATAAAGTTTTAATAAGAGAAAAAAAGAAGCATTAATCACAAAAACAATGTCATTTATGGATTTAATAAAATAAGTAATAATTGACTTCTAACGGTAAAGGAAAATTTTCTTCAAGAAAAAACTAAGAGGAAAATAAAATAAAATTGTAAAATCTCAGTATAAGATGTCCTCAACAGCCTGAGCTTTAGTCTTCGGATGAGTTTGGATTTCCCAAGTGGAATTTTATGAACCGTTTTTTGATATAGTCTTCTATAAATTACATATGTACTTCCCAACGCAATTGGCTATAATAGTTGTTAGAAAGAGTTTGCGAACACGGTCTAAAAGAGAAGCCTTTGAAGAAGAGCATCTCAAGTGATCCCAAATGTGATTTGAGTGAGGGACGTGACGGCCGTGCGGGTTGGGGTGTAGGTCTGAGAGCGCTCGGTCGGAGCGTTGTGGTTTTGATTCCTTCCTGGAGCAGTTCATATTTATTTTTTCCCACTCTCGAAAAATGAATTTTGACAAACCCTCCTTTGGTAGTACATGGTGGCAACTCGGGTGGCTCCAAGAGGTTGGCGAAAAGGACCAGGAGGCCCACTTCTCGGACTAGTTCCTCCACCAAATACCAATAACAACATGAGTGAAGAATGTCTAGATGACTTTTCGAGGGGTGTTATGTTATGTTTTTTTTCTGTTCAATATTTTTTTTTTAAATATTGGTTCCTTTTATGCAGAGTACTACATTTCCTTAAATATAGAAGAGAAAAATTGTATTCAAAAACGCTGTGCTATCCTACTTTATCGCGTTGCTAAATACACAGAATACTTATACCTAGTTAGACATTTTTTTTTTAAATTCTTATATTGTACAGGCATAGTACAATAAATTTAATACTTGTGACGGATTATTGAAAAAGAGAAATATGATATATACGATAGTGGATTAAAGGAGATAAAATAGATGTTGTT
>NW_027114928.1:1114911-1125439 GCF_000696795.3 Halyomorpha halys
AAGGGGGACAATTAGTCAATGAATTTTTTTTTTTAGTTTTTGACTAACACAAAAACAAATTTGTGCGAAAACCTTCAAGTAAGTAATTCAAGTAGAAAATCTACACTCCGTGTTTCATTTTCATTTTCTTCTCGTTGTTGAACCGGCTATAGAGTTCGTAAGGTGGTAGTTGTATTATTAGAGTCTGGACTATTAAATGCTTGATACCAACTATTTTTAAATATTTTTTATATGAAATAAGTGTATATAAACAGTAACTGGTATACTTTTCAGTTGCTTTTAAATAACAACATTGCTTCGAACTGCTAATTAATATCATCAGTTTTTCTCAGCTATGTAACAGATCTGACAAACCAAATTATATATCACATCCTTGCATTTTAGTAAATCGATTGACTGAAGAGGATAGAATCGTGGCATATCATTGCAAAGTACTGATGTGCTGGCTGTTCAGCCATATTTATTGATCACATATCTCCATTTTAACACGTTCATCTTTCAAATCGCTTTTAGAAATGGTGTTCGGGAGGGAAATGTACCTACATAAAATTTCACACGCCTACATTAGAAATCTAACTTTCAAAGTTTAGAAGCCTATAGTAGTCCCCGTCTCCGGAATGATAATTACAGTTGGTAACAATTACCAATCAAAGGAAATGCTATTAATAAAGCGAATAGGTCCGGAATGCCGATCAATATAGGAGCAGTTCCTTCAATATAATCTACTGTAATATAACGGAATTTTCATTAGCGATTGGAAGATCCATGGATCATTAAGCTCGGATTAAATTGAATTTTTCCTATTAACGGCCTGTAATTGCTTTTCTTTTACGTAATAATAACCTTATCTAACCTTTTCTCATCCATTACATTTTGTAAAAGTATTTTTATCTCACAAACAACAATAAATTTCAATATGAAGCTCCGATAATAATAATAATTTTAAAAATATTACGTATAAATTATGTCACTTCAAAGGTGTAAGGTTTACAAAAAGTTTGAATTTAGAATTAAGTTAAAAGGTGTAGAGTTAAATTTTTTATTTTATTTATTTGTTGATATTTACAACTGTATAAAAAAATACAACCAGTAAATTTGATCATAATGACATATGATATGATACAGGATGTAGAGTAACTACCCAGTAGTAGAACTCTCAAACAGTTTACAATATAAGGTCACGAGGCCATCTTCTTTTCAGGCCCCTTGGAGGATTGCCAGGAATGGAAGAGGAAGCAAGGTTAGAAACGAGTGGGTTTGGGTGGTTAGGGAGTTTATTATGGAAGGAATAATATCGGGTTCGGACTAGATCGGTTACATAAGGAACATTTAGGTCTTTATGGATGGTTTTATTAGTAACAAAATAAGGAGCATTGAGGATTTTACGAAGGATTTTGGATTGTAAAGATTGGATACGAGAGGAATTCGAAGGTTTAGTGGAGCCCCAAAGCTCAACTCCGTATGTCCAGATGGGCCTTATTATTGTCATGTAGATCAGTCTTTTGTAATGAGTTGGAAGTTTAGACCGCTTGTCTAGTAAGTGCTGTAGTAGTCGGAATCTGCGTGCAGAGTTAAAATTTAGAAGTTAAAATAAAAAAAAAAAAAAAAAAAAAAATATTAATTGACTTTGATTTATTTTTATGTAACTGTATTTACATAAAAATAAATCTAGTAAATTTGATGTAAGGTCATGGTATGACAAATACAAGTAGAGAAACACTCTAATAACATTTCTACATCAGACTTTTTCTAATAAACTTGTTTTTTATCCTGTTAGATGGCATTTATTATTTGTTAGGTCTGGAGAAGATTGGAGAATTTAGGATGGAATTAAAGGGTATATTATTATTCGATTGTTTGGAATCTCAGCTGTAGAGACTGTGTAGAGGACAGTAACGAGGATAGTACCTTGAGGAACACCAGTGGGATATGAATGTACGTATTGGTATAACTTGAATAATCTATCAGTGAGAAAGAACGGATAAGGAAAAATGATTCTACGGAATTTGTAGAACTTCCATTATCCTAACTACAGTTCTTACAGTAAGAGAGGTACAACGCCTCAAGTTCTTTAAACATAAATTTGTCACGTTAAATATGCGAAATAATGAAGGATGAGTTTACGGGAGAATTTATAGAGCGTCAAATCGCTTTATTAGTACTCTAAAACTGAAGGGTTGGATTTGGATAAGATGTATTTTATTTAATGTGTACCCCAACAAGGGTTTAGCTGTCTGGTAATGGTTAGCAGAAAAGACCGAAACGTATGTGAGAGGATTTGGAAACTAGCAGTTTTGTGTTTAGGAAACGATTGGTTGTATTGGTTTCTAATTTTCGCGTTCGCTAAGATTATTAATTATATATTTAGACATTTAAGCACTGAATTAACGACAATTAGATTTTGTTAGGCATGATTATTAGGTAGTTATTTATATTTTCAATCAATGTTTCTGGTATCTTCTCACGGCAGAAGAATTCTTAGTAGAACTAAAATTACTTTTACTTAATTTATATGGTACACATGTATGTACTGTGACTGCATTATTAAGCTAATGTAGAACTTCATTGTAATTTACTGTATCCATTTATTATGTTTTGTCGATAATTTAAGTTATTTTACACTGTACGCAAACATGGCAATAATTTTATATCACTGTTTCACAGCTTCGAAGACAACTCTTCCAAATAAAATATGAAAATGATAAAATGTTAATTTTAGTTTTTGTCAAAATATCTTAATTTTCTCCCCTCTACTGTTTGATACTAACAGTGATAGAAAATATCAAATAGTCGAGTTATAAAAAGAAATGAATGATTTCTACAGCTCTTTTAATAAGTATTTTCAATTTAGGTCTAGTGACCACTCACTGTATCGGATAGAGACAGGTGTAAGCTCAGTATTTACTGTTTCACTTCCCTGTTACAAAATACAGAAATAAAACACGGCTCGGCTTCTCAGAATTTCCAATACCATCATGTTTACCTTTTTTCTTTATCAACACTTTTTTCCCAGCCCGAGTGGTTTGTTATCAAGGTTAATTGTTTTTGAGAATTAAGTGATATGTATGTAAAAAAAAAAGTTTTTTTTTTACTTTTATTTCAGTGTTACACCCCTAAGTGGTTATTGTTCATTTATCGTTAAAATGCAAAAGTTTAAAATCCGAGGTTGATAAATAGTTTTTTTTTTTTAAATAAATAATTCAAATTCTATCCATTATAGTCTCAAAACCTTTTATTTCTCTTATAATTCCGACGTTTCGGCCAATCCGGCCATCATCAGGGACAATCTACTACAAAACAGCTTTTATTACATGTATGATCCTACAAACATTTCAAAATACTAAACATTATTATTTATAATTTACCTTACCTTAATACAACTTTGAAATTATATAATTTAAAAAACTCTAACTCCATGCAGGCTATTCTGCTTTCAAAAACATCAATTTCTATGAAACATTAAAAACATTAGGTAAAAGATATTTTTTTGTTAATAAGTATATCCCACATATGTTTAATTACCTAATTAGTCAAATATTCACTTAAATTAAAATCAAAATCATTTATCATCAGACACTATTCCTTAAAACTTTTATCACAACAATGCTTGTAACCTTCTTCCACTCAGTTCAAGCATTTAAAATTATTTATTATAACTACATTTTTGTCAATTTTCCTCTTTATTTCATTAGTAAAATTACTATCACGGTTAATTATAATTATCCACATTCGATTTATCCTATATTATTCATAAATTAATCTTACTTAATATCGCTGCATAAATTTCTTGTATCTGTTTTGAAATTCACTGTATTATCAATATTTTCAGATATGTAAATGGATTCAAGTATTTTCCTTTTTAATGTATTATTCTCTTTATGTAAAATGATTGTATTTTCAAAATAAAAAATATGTTGGTTTTTTATTTGTAAATTATTTACTGTACTAGTGCCGTTTTATTTGGATCCTTCTTGTTTTTCAAATCATTGTGTTGATAAATTCTGTCACCCAATAATTGCTTTGTCTCACCTATATATTTAGCTGGACAATTTAGACAGGAAATTTTATGTATATTTTTTTTTACTAACACAATGTCTAATTTATACCTTTATATATTTGTTAGGGGTTTTCATGATCTTTAGTTTAACATGTTAAAGCGTCTTAAATGAAAAAAAAAACTGATGTTAAATGGAGAAATATATCTTTCTTTTAGCATGTTAAAACGAAATAACTTATAACATGGTTGAGAGTATGTTAAAGGGAGAATGACGTCAGGCAATTGACCAGCTGAGCTCGTCACCGTTTTGTTTGTTGTGTTAGGTTACTCGCTCGTAGTTTGAGTTTTGATTGACTGTATTGTTTTGGATGTTTTTAGAATTAATAAAGAAATGGCTGGCAGTTATAGTAATGTACTGAGAACTGTCAATCAGCTCACCTTGATTCTCTTCCTCACCAGACACTAGATCAACAAGACACTCAGTAGCCAAATTTTCACACAATTTCTACTTTTCACTTACTTTAGGCATGTTGTAATAAATTACTGTAATCAGAACTTATAACTAAACAATAACATGAAGTTTTGGAAGTAAGGGTTATAAAACAAGTTGCTCAAAAACTTCACTAGGAGCTATGCATTTAACATTTAATATGACTTTAAATAGGGCTCCTCACAATACTATACTAACATTTAACATGGTAATACATGTTACTTTCAACACTACATGATGAGTATCCCTGTTATTTTATGTATATTTTTATCTGTTTCATGTTTATTTCATTAGTATATTTAAACAATATAATATATTTAAACAACCTTGAACAGTTTACGTCAAGAGTCGTGTAAACTCCTTTTACAAAAAAGGCTTGACCTAAATGATATTTACTGAATACTGTTTTTTTTATTATTATTGACCGTGAATAAATGAAAACCGTGCATGCATTACGAAAGTACAATTTCATCACGAATAGTAATTTGCCTGTAATTTGAATGTCGCCGTCTGCTGTTTTTTCATTCTTTTTTTTTTATGTTCCTTTCTGCAAAACTCAAATACCTCCAACCATGAATTGTCCCCAAAATCATCGCCTTGGAAACATTCAAAATCGGCCTGTGCCTGTAGTTATTAATTTAATAACATATTTTCTATAAATATTATACATATATCAATTGTATGTATAGAACTTTCAGTTATAAAATCAAATCATCGTTGTTTTTGAAACGTTTTGAATTATCTTTATACCTGAATTAAGTTTTTTACTTATATTTAAAACATATTAATAGGGAAAGTATACATATATATATATATTTAAAAATACAAAGTTCTGAGTCAAGGGTTCCTATCTCAAAGTCCATACTTATTAATCATGTATTTACTTAGTTTAATAAACATTTTGAAAACTCAAGAGGTTAAAAAAATATTAATGAAATGTAACAACAAACTCTGCTGATAACGAAAGAAGTAAAAGCAACAGCAGATAGTAAAATGAAAATACCAATATAAATTTATAACTTAGCTCAGATTTGTGTCCTCTGAAATGGACACTTATGGTGCCGAGTATCCTTCTTGGTAGGATTTCCAGGGTATGGCAGGATTTCCAGAGTTGGGAAATTGCAGGGTTACGACTTTCATACTGCGATATTACCCCCCAGAGGAAATCTAAATTTAAAAATCTATCTCGGATTCTTTATAAATATCTAATGGTGCACTTTAAATATATTATTTATACCCTACTTCACTCTAACTAAAACTACTAAGTAATTAACGGTGACAAACAAGACTAATCCGTAATGTAAGGTGAATATTTAATGTATGTCCTATTTACATTATAACCTTTTAAGTATTTTATCATCGAAGACGAACCTTTTTTTATCCTATTTGAGTTTAACTGAAATTTTTCAAAATACATTTTATTTTGAATGTAAACTTATTGATAATTTTCCATAAAGTAAGTTGTTTCTGGAATAATTTTATTATTTGTATTTATGAAAAGAAAAAAATAAGATCAATTTTTATAATTAATTTAGATAAAGTTAAGTTATTACCTAGGTTAAGATGTGTTCTTATAATTGGGGGAACAGCTCTGTGAAATTTATTTCTGTACTGGAATCTTTATTTTTCATTAAAAAAAAAGGCAATAAAATCGGCTTAGGGATTTTTTTTGTACACTAAATAAATTCATAATGGTTTAACATTTTATTCAAATACAACGTAATGACAACCGTTGTTGAATTGCTGCTATTCCAACCAACGTGAATATCGTTTATAAACGATACGCTTAAATGGGAGAGAAACTGTTCCAAATGTAGAAAAAATTGAAGAACATTTTAATGTACACATCTGGTTCTTATTTGTTTATCAAGCTAGAGTTTGTACCATTTGACGGTTCTAAATCGCATGTAAATTTCGTGTACATTGAGTGACGTGGCCTTAAAATATTTTTTTTTTTTTTGTTTAGGCAATTCATAGTAAGAAAACAATTTTGAGTACAACGATTTTATATTTTTATTACTAACGAAATTCTTATTTAAAATTATCTCCAGAATTCTTCTCAGTTTGCTAGTCGAAGTTTCAGTCAGACTAAATTATTTTAATATTGTCCTTTTTCTTTTTGCATTAGGGGGTAATAATATAATATTGGATTTGTTTTGATTTCATAATAAAAAAAATATTGTAAATTGAATTCACTGACTTAAAATATACACTGAATCATGAAAACCAAAAATCCCTTCATCCCATAAACGAATTATTAGATTCATTAATTGTTATTATATTGCTTGATTCAAAGTGCAAAAAGGAGCATTTATATATTTATTATTTATATTGAGTTATGTAAGAATACAACAGCATTATTACTTACTAATTAAATAATTTAAAAAAAAATTAAATAATATCTTTGTTGTAATATATTTATTTTTAATCATTCTTGACTAGTGTTCAATGTTTTTGGTCACGATTTTTTTATTATTAAAATATAACCATAAAGACAGTTAAAAACAAAAATAATAATTGTTAATCAACCTATCTACTCATTTAATATTTGAACAAAGTCGTTATGTAAAAAGCAGCTATGGATATTTTAATATATAAAACAATTAATTAGTATATTCTATTCATCATATTTCTGCTTAAAATATTTTTAAATTTATCTTTATGAAAAAATTAAAATATTTCATTTTACTGGTCTAACAGAATATCCGTAAATCCGTGGAATAACATTTTTTTCCAATCCCTTAATAAAAACAAATTAGGGATTATTTTTTGGGATGTATTCGTTGATTCTTTTGATGTTTACAGTTTTTCTTCAATGGATTGTAATGACTTTTTACAATTACTGTAATTAAATGCAATGACGATTAATGTGGGAAACCCTAGAAAAAAAATCCTTAGTCATTCACTGTTCACATGAGGTCAATTCGTTCCACTTGTCTCTATCAAAGGGAGACTTAATTGCGTTCCAAAATCGTTCATTATTCAGCTGTTATTATCAATAATATTTATATTATTTCTTTAAATTAAGTTTTGAGATTAAGTACCTTAAAATGGTAAATTAAAAAATAAACCTTGAATGATTAATAAATAAATTAGTAACAAATTAGCTCAATATTGAATTAAAATTTCAGTTTTGAGAACATGAATTTATCGGGTCTTCTATTATTAATAATTTGTTATACTTATTTCAATTCAAAGTATCATTAATTAGTTAATGGTTATTTTATTTCTATAACTATTGATAATTTAATATATCTTAATGGGTTAGTATCCCAGTAATGATTATGTTTAATAACTACTTAGAGCTATTTCCAGATCCTCGACTGGTGTTCGTAATTTTTCCTACTAATTTTATTCCGTTTGGTTCAAAGCCTTATTTTAAAGTAATTCATATTCCTTAATGTAACATTTTTTAATACTGAGAAAATGGAACATTTTTACTAGTGATTATTTAGTTTTTATTTTAATTTAGTAATTAAAAGAATCGATTTTATTTTTATATACTTGAGATATTGGTGCAACTACTGAATATGCTAAAATGTAATTTGCTAAAGTAAGGTTATCTATTCTTTAACAATTTTTGTGTGTTTAAATGTTTTATCAATTTCGTTTCACTTTAAAAAAATTAATTACAATTAAAATTAATAGGATGTCACAGCTTTGAAAGGATCAATGATTATAATAATCACCTGATATAATAACTGAATAAGCTTCTCCTCGCGTTTACGACTTGAACATACTACTAGCACAGGTTGCGTGAATATTGCTATTACCTAGTTGAGATCTAGGCATTGTTTTTTATTATGATATTTCGAGTTATGTATACACATATTTTGATAATTTTAATGGAAAAAATGAGATGAGGATTATTAAAACGGGACTCCCCTTTAGTACAATATTAAATTATCAATTTTTACAGGATAAGAAATTTTAAAGTATTTTCTATTAAAAATAAGTTTTCACTTCTGGAAAGTACATCAATTTTTTTTACAAATGTTACAGAAAAAGACAGTGTTTTTCAAAATTAAAATTTCCCTTTCGAAATTACAATCAAACATTTTGACGTGACAACGTCTTATAAATCATTTTGCGGGATGCCATGTTAGAAAAAGTGTCCCGTAACGGAAATTGACTTCGTTTAACATATGGATATTATATCATATGTATAAAAATTAATTAATGTATAACCAAGCAAAAATAAATATCTGAATTCAATATGTGAACTGGTTTATTATTTCAAATATATAACATTGGATTGATTTTAAGTTATATTTATGTAATATTAGCATAGAGTATACGTTGTCACGGAAATATGTCGCCTACACGGGCACGGTTTTTTTGATACAAATTTAACTTAACTACATAAGTTGCTCCCACATTAATTACTATTCAATACTTTTTTTAAGTAACGGAATATATTATATAATATATTAACATATATTAATATATATAACAAAAAAAAACTCCTAACTATACTTTTTTTTTATAAAACAAGATGTTTTAGTTTGCCAATCATATGTACATATATTTTCATTTGTATATATTTATTTTTATTTTTTCTCTAGTTCAAAAAAAAAAAATCCTAATTATAATGTTTGCCATATCGAATTAAATTTTTTTTAAATTTTGTATATATATGTTATAGAATAATTTTTTAATTGAAATTTAAGTTGACTACAGAAGGTGCTCCCATATTAATTCCTAAACAATAAATTTTTAAGTGTGTATATATTGTGAGATTGGACAAAAATCTCCTAATTTTAGTATGGGCCATTCCGGACTTTTTTTTATAAATTATATATTTTATAATTCTATAATTGTATAAACGATTGTACAAGGAAAGCCGTGTTTTCACATAACAAACAGAAAAGCTTCCACGTGCGGATTGGTAAGGAGATATATACGAGGGGGCTAACATTTTATCGTTATTTTGTTGGGACATAGGATCGACTTGTGGTTACTATGTATTTATTGTGCCGTAAAGCAGCGGCTATTGGCCAGTTACCACCCCTTTCTAATGAGGTTATCGATTTTGAATTCCTCCGCTACTCTGCTCGTTTGTATCGAATTTCTTTATCAGCGATGTTCGCCCAATGACTTTCCCTCGGGTAACAGATAATGTGTACGCGTTGTCGCTTCTCGGTTAGTGGTTGATTTTTTTTTTAATTCGTAAATTCTACGCCCATATTTCAGTGGATATAATAAATAACTTAATATTAGTTAATATTAATATGTAAATTAATAATGTTAATAGCGCATATCGAATTATGTTTTTATGTTCTTAATAATTCTGTTTGTTTTAGAAACTAAATATCTTCGTTTCCACCACCTGGTCTACTTATCACAAGCTCTCTCATTATTCTGTAGGATTGATTTGAAATTTTTAGTATGATAGATCTAGCACAATATCCAATGAAGTGTCTATCCATAGACTGTATATTCAATATGACTCCAATAATATCGATAAAATTTGCTAAAAAGACATCTCGACTTTTATATTAACTTGTGTGTTCTAATTTATTTATTCGATTATATGGTTTTTAAATGCATGTATTAGTCCTTTTTAAATATATTTAATTTTTTTTTTAATAAACTGTTCTACTGCTACGATTGTTTTGTTTCTGTTTTATTTATGCGTTGCTATCTATTGACGATTTTTGTAAATTTGCATAATTGATCAAACGGTTGTTAAGGATCACTGGAGGGGAGAGGTATGCAGGAGAGAAACAGAGGGAATAATGCATTGGATGTATTGGTAAATTGTTATTTGGCTTTGTGCAAAAATGAGGAAAACTAGTATATGTATATAAGAAAACAAAATTATTGTATTTAATGTATTGTATAATGTATTTTAGTGTATTTATGTCCAATTAAGGATTGATGGGTACGCTGTGTAATATAGCAACCCAATGTATTTGGGCAGTATGGCTAATCATTTCTCTCTAATCCCTTATATTTTTGGATAATATAAAAAATCCTTACTGAAAGCAAGAAAAAATTTTATAAAGAAAAGAAAATTGTAATCGTGCATTAATACAATA
>NW_027114928.1:1125549-1126900 GCF_000696795.3 Halyomorpha halys
TTATTGTAAATTGTAATTAAAATGTAAATGTAAATCGAAATCCCTTAAAACAAAAAAAAAGTTATTAAGACAATGTTTAATTTAAATTTTAAATTTCATGTACTTGTACCAGGCTATCTTTCATGAGGTTATTGAATAAATTGAAGTGAAAAATCTTCCATTGAAATGTCTGTATTATTTTTTAAAAAATTTACATTATCTGTATACAACGTTTTGAGGACAAAAAACAAAATTTGAATACTGTAAACACCGAATCAATAATTCAAACATTAAATACTAATAAATATTTATCTTATTAATCCTTATTTTTTTCAAAATTTCATAGACATTCTTTATCTTTTCTTCACATTTGTCCACATTTTAAATGCATTTTTATCAAGTGTTGTGAACCTTTTTAAAATACAATTTGTTTAAAATAAATACAGAGCATATGGTCAATTTTAAAATAGATACAAATAATTTAAGTTCTCATTACACATATATTATAAATACATAGCAAACCATCTAGTTATTATTAAGTCAAGTAATAGACATCTTGGGATTTAAAAAAAAATGTCATTGATTTAACCATATAACTAAATAGTAATTTCATCATTTAACAAATAGAGGTGTTAAATACAAGCAAGTGGTAGCTTACCAGTTATGAGCATTACCAGATTAACCTAAGAAAGAATGTAATGGGGAAGTATAAGATTACTATGTAGTAGGCTTCATAACTAATGCTTAAATCAAACATGTAATTTATTTACTTGATCCAACTAATTAAAATAATACTGTCACACAAAAACGAAAAATAATTACAAAACAATGACGAATTGTTTTATCAAGATATCCATTCGTTGAGCAATTGGTTGTCAATGCCCTTTTAATAACCCACTCAGAATATGAAGGGGCCTTGTTTCATTATTAAGTACTAATTAATTTTCTTAATTAACTAGAGCACCAGAGAGTTAATGCTACAGAGTGTTTTTGTTTTCAACGGTTTTTTAATTAACATCAAAAACAGCATCAGTCAATAGATGAAAGTAATTTATTTATTTTTTTTTTTTTTCGATTTTAATGTTGAAGCAAAGTGAAACAATGGTTCGGGTTTTACTATCGGGTTTATGTATAAAGGTTATTTTTTATACATAAAAATACGTAATGATAGACGGAGTTCTTAAATATACCTATCATTTCATGATTTTTATGAGGTTTTAATGCGAGTAGCTGCAACAGTAAAAAAAGCAAAACTAAAATATATATTTCAGATGTTTGTATTTATTTTTTTTGTGTAAATCATTTTTTAGCCCTAGGAAGTGGGGCGAAACGCTGGCTCACATTAAATAGTTTAACTAATATTTTATTTATA
>NW_027114928.1:1126950-1130767 GCF_000696795.3 Halyomorpha halys
TATATATAATTTTACTGGACCATCTACTTTTACAGGACGTAATTTAGTTTCGCACACACGAAACTAAAGTTATATGTTATTTTAAAGTTGAAATCATAAACAAAACGGCTATCCAATACCTAAACGCACGTGCAATGATATAAATACATTATAATGAAAGTAACATATCAAAAAATATGAAGAGTCATATGTCCAGTTTCTTATGATTATTATAAAGCATATTTTTCAAACACGAGAGATGGTAACTTTTTGTAAAATATTTTCTTTATAATAATAAAAATATATATAAGTCTTTATAACGACCTCACTAAAGGAAGTAACCGCAGTCTGTAGTACTATATTTGGAATACGTACAATGCTAGATATAATCATATTTTTTTTTTGTCATACCACTATTCCTGCAAAGCAGCTTTATGTAATAATATAAATTGAAGATAATGATTTGTTAAAAAAGAAGAAATCAATGGAAAAATTTGTAAGCATTAAGATTTTTTTAAAATTTAAATATATAAAAGATTCTAAAAAAAATTAAATATTCATATAACAAAATTTGCAGAAAAGCAGAATAAGATTAATAACAATATAATTGATAAAAAAAAAATATATAAAGGAAAACGAAGCAGAAATTAATGTAATTTAATGACAGTAGTTCTAGACCACTATCATCTAATATTTACAATCATATTTTTACCTACACCTAAAAACATCTAATCATACGTAGAGCTACAAATAACAGAAAATATACAAAGGCCGTGTATAACCAAGCACTTATCTAGAAAACCAGTATCTCGAGTAAAATCAAGAAATACAATTTTTAAAAAAAGCAATTTTTTTTTAGTTGGTTCAGTCTTTAAGGACTCAATGTTTCTTATGCAGTCCTTAGATGGTATAGCAAAAGGTATAGGATACTCATAGCAAAATTATTTAAATTTCAAGGAATACAGACTGAATGTTTTTATCATTTTTTTCGTACTATAATCTCAAGGGCAGAAACGAAAGTCCCTTTCACAAGTTACTAGAAAAATACATATAGTGACTTTATAAAACCATAATTTAGTATTCTTTATTTTATTTTTATAGTTTTTTTTTTCAATAAGAACCACCGTATAGAATTTTTGAGTATAAAACAGAAAGACATGTCTATTTAAATGAGAATTCCTAATCTATTATTTGTTGATGATCAGGACATGCATAAATGCGCTCCCGTGGTATGTTTAGATTCAAATATATTACTGTACCTCAGTTATGTCAAAATTTTAAAATCAATTTTTTTTCTTGGTACACGACGGCTAATTGTTTATGACATACTTATAAACCAAATCAATATGGTATGGTTCTAATTCTAGGCCAAATTTAATGACATATCTGTTTCGTTAGATTGTACCGTTTAGGAGCTGAAAAAATACATAATTCCTTAAATTAATCTTTACCGCCACAACCCATGAAGAGTCAGGGGTGGAGTAATTTGTAAGGAAATACTGTTACTAGACCAAATGTTGTGTAAGGAGGTGATTTGGTCATAATCACGCTCAACCGCGAGATTTTTACCCATTTAAGGGTGACTGGATCCTATAAGGCTTCCAAACCCCGGTCCTTAGACTTAGTTGCACTGTGCCTTATGATTGAGCGACTACCAAATTGTTTACTTAATTTAATTTAATTATTTACCTAATTAGTTTAGTTTTAAAACTACCAGAAATGCGTTTCCTTGTTAAAAGTGATAGTTTTCATTTTAAATTTTATTTTAAAATTATTTGCAGATAAGAGTATGTTCGAATATGCATATGGCTATGTTATATATATATGGAGTATGTTAAACATATGCATATGGCTTCTGTACTAAAACTTTATTCTCCCCAGTTTTAAGCTAGCATGAAATGCCTCTATGACAAGCTCTAAGGAAATTGTTTCACATCAATCAAAGAGCTTGATTGCAGTGTGGCTCGTTGATTGCCGGATCCAGAAGGTTATCCAACGAGTTGGCTATGACGGAGCCACGCGGTCGGCTAACGGGTCGAAACGTACTCCGCCGATTAGAGTCCTCAATGGAGGAGGAGCTTTCGATTTCAGAGGAATGCCGCTGAGTGGGTCTGCATGACCCTCTTTGTCCCTCAGTCCATCGACCCACGGGCTTCCCTTTCTGTTTGCTATCAGGTGCATCACTTGACTTCAAGTTGCCTGTAGAACCTCATTTGTAATTTCCTCATAAGTGGCTCAATGAATTTAGAGTTCATCAAAGTATTCAAATTGTAGTACAACATGAAGATAGTTATGATAAGGAGAGCGCTTAGTGAGCTCTGGATAAAAAAAAATATTTTCATTATACAGAAACGAGATTCTAAAATTTCTTACATCAATAAGTCAACAATAATAGGCTATAATTGAAGAATTTTATTTTATGACAAAAACAACATAATAAAATTGAATGAACGTGAAATTGTGGAAAACTAAGCACTGAATCATTGAATCCCGCCATCTTAAATTTGCAGTGATAGGAATTCTATATATTTGCTTTTATTCTATTTCAAAAATTGTTATTGTTTATTGAATCTCAATAGTTTTTCTACCTCTCTTATGTAATTTATTGTACACTTTGTTTTCCTCATTTCTTCTTATGTATATTGTTGTTTTATAATTAAGAATTATTTCTGAAATAAAATTTATTAACATAAAACATTGTTTTATAGGTTATAGTATGGAATCTGTAAGATATATGAATACGCGACGCTCACAAAGGCTAAATGTTACTAGTGAAGGCAAAATTATTAATATTTCTTAATGATATTTGATTCAATATAATAATTTTCAAATTTACATTATATTATTAAATATCTACTATTAAAATTTATGTTTAGGGATGAATAAAACCGTAAGATGGAGCTGAACTAAAGAGATGCGGTGCTTTTAGAAACTATCTAACAACGGCCAGAACTGACCAACGACGACCCGAGTTCTTCCTAACTTTCTGCGTCTCCCACCAAGTTGTGTTGCAACCCCAAGCCCTCCGGCCTTGCGCTCAAAATTTATACAAAACCACAGGCCTGACCCTTTAATGAAAACTGTTCCTTCCGAATTCCGACTGTGTGAATATTTCTCAACTTCCTCAGGGAATATAAACAATGCCTCTGGGTAGGCTATGCGAGAAATAAGATAAAAAGGCTGGATACTCCGTACAATGCATTATTATTTGAAGCGTTTTTGGCAGTCTACTTAAGGAATTAGAGATTAAAAGTGTGTGTGAAATCGAAAACATTATTTACAAGTATTCTTATGTTTGTTTCATTGACCAATAGCATACCTAACCGGTACATCAGATTGTACCGTTTAGGAGATGGCGAAAAATGCGAAAAACGCTTCATATTATACTGTAAGCATTTATCAAATTTTTTTAAACAAAAACTATCTACAGTGAACTTTTAGTGGATTAAATTTGTAAATATAAGTTCAAGCAAAAAATTTCGTTAAGTTTATACTTAAGGACTCAAAAGTATTTTTTTTTTCAAACAAAGCGTTCAGAGTTATTATTTATAGTTATAGATATAATTTTATATATTAAACATTCGTATATTTATTATTGTAATTATTGTTGGACTTTGATATTAGTCCGAATTCCACATATCCCAGACTAGTATTCGGTGAATTTCGCATCTTAGTATTAGGCTTACTTAACTTCATAACTTTAAACCTTAGGTTATTGGAGATTGTGAGATTGGTTCGGTAAGATTCCCTAGGAGTCTAGATTTTAACCCTGTATAAATACTATGCTGTATTTAGACCGAACTTAAGACGAAATTTAGCTAATTTTGTTTTATATATA
>NW_027114928.1:1130852-1137363 GCF_000696795.3 Halyomorpha halys
ACTATTTACTAGAACTTTTGAATATTTTGGAATTAAAATTCCAGAGAATGTTATCTTTTGTAATAAATTACGTTTACCACATATTCACTGGTCTTACAAATTATCGAATTCATAACATAAAATCTTGTGATAATGCAAATTCTGTCGGAAAAGTTTTCTAGTTACCTAGTAATAAAAAAAATTAAAAAAAAAAAAAAAATGCTGGCAAGAAAGCTGTTTCAACCAAGTTCCTAAAAGTTATATTTAGAACAATAACTTTTTCAAACAAGAGCACTGTTATTTCCGAATCCTGTTTTAATCATTTTATGTTTTATATTACTTTACTTAATCTTTATTTTATGTCAACATCTGAACATGGTTTCGGAGATTTCGCTTATTATCAAGTTCATACATCGCAGCTTTGCTTGATATTTAGCACATAAGACCAAACAAAAAGGATTTATATTTATTTAAATGGATATGTTTCAATAATATTACCGTAGACAGGCAAGGGTTTCTTTCTTTTATGCGGTCCCTTTACAGTGTTAAAACTTTATTTGTCAAAAATTGACCACAGTGTATGTTATAATCTATTGGATACGTGAAATACTATATAAAATATTTATCTTTTCAGATGTGTCACTATTTAAAAACAACAGCGATAAATTGACTTTGATTCAAGGAAATCTTTATATTCAAAATGTTAATTTTAAACTTAAAATTGCCCTCGATTTTCATTAATCTTGAGCTTTCATCTTTTTTTTTCATAACTGTCATTAAAAAATATTCTAATGTCCTGTTTACTTTACTTATTTATTTCTTCAAGAAAAAAAATAACTTATTTAGGATCATGTAGTTAATTGGTTCTAAAAAGAATATTCCTTATCAGGTTATAAGAAAAAAATAACTTCTGTATTGGTGGGTTCATTATTTGTGTTAACTATGCTTAACAAATGACAATGGAATTTCCTCCTCATTAGCAGTGGATATCATGTTTATATTTTAGTAGTGAATTGAACGCACCAAATCGAACAATAATTCCTTTCTTTTCTTCATAAAGTGGTCGAACATGCAATGTTAATGTTTATAACAGAAATCCTTATATGAAAAAGAAAATCGTGACCTTATGTAAACTAATTAAAATACCAAATTTTAAAAACTCTATCAAATCATTCATCAACAAAATAATATATTTTCATAAAAGATGTTTTTCTATCGTACCCTCTTCAACAGAGTAAATTCATGTTTAGGTTCTTAGTCTATTTAGTTCAATTAGCGTACTAAATTAAATATTGATAATTTGAATTTTGCCCTAGATTGTCAATCATGATGTATTATTGATAATATGATCTTGTCCGTGATCTTAATTAAAGTAATTAAAAATTCAAATTTTAGTTTATTCAATTAATTGTTCCCAAAATAAGATATTTTAATGAAATATATTTTTTCTATCTATCCGCATTAGCAAAGGAAATATGTTGATGTTTAAGTTTAATTAATGCATAAAATTGAAGAATAATTAATTTTTTTTATGGAATATGCAATAATGTGATCAATTAGCCAATTCTCATGTTTACAATAGAAAAGAAAATATTGATCTGAATGATTAAATACTAAATTTACCTAATTAATTGTGAACGAAATAATACATTTTATTTAAATATATCCTATATATTTAGAAATTTATATTTCCATCCTTCCTTATTAGAGGAGAAAATTAAGGTTTACGTTTTTCCTCCATAAAGTGACCATGCAGCCTAGTTTTATGTTAATAATTTAAATCGTTTTATGGAAAAGAAAATAGTGACCTTTACTATATTAATTAAAATATAATTTTGTAGAAATTCTAGGAAATTATTTGTGAACAAAATACTATTTCATTAGCATAAGAAAACATGTTTATGTTTGACTAACGTATGAAATTGGTATACCATTATTTTTTTGTCAATAAAGTGCTCAAACAATGAACCAAACAGCTTTCTTGTAAGTAATCAAAATAGAAAAATACAACTTTTCCAATTGAATAAGTTAGTATCTTGTCAGGGGGGTGAAGAATTTTTTTTTTTTAATTCCTCTTAGATATGCAATTACTAGAATATTTTTCACCAATAGAATATTATTCAAGTATATTTCACCAAAAACACTGTAATTAACATTGATATGTATATTTTTAATGATAGTTGAATATAACATATAATAAACACAAAATCGTTCTTGGTTGATCAGATCTACATGGTACTTCACCGTAACGAAATATTAAAAATAAACAATGAAAAACATAATAAAATTGCTAGGTATAACCATACATTTAGAGGTATTATTACACCTAGCCATGGTCTTCCTCAATATAATTATACTAAGTGATTTTAATAAGAGTGCTATTGTTTATTTTCTCATTTATTAAGAGCGATTTGGCCAAACAGCATCGCAGTCGTATAACATATTACTTATATTACAATCTTTTTTATGGATTTAGGACTGATTTAAAGATATTTATCTTCTCATCGTATTTGATGAGTCAAAAGAGGATTTTTATAATGGAAAATGATTTAGTTAAGTTTCTTCAAATATTTTTAGAAGTATATAGTGTAGGAATGTAAGGATCTGAAGGGTCCAGTTGATGTCTGTGAAGCTCTGTAACGTTTATTAGCAGGCCCAGCAAATCTTTTCCAGTGGTATTTCCAATGTGAAGTACATTTATCTTTATTAGGTCATATTTTATACTTTTGTGTCATATTTTATTAAGTATAACGCTTTGTTTTTTTAATGTCTCTAACGTAAACGATTTCTATTTTTAAAAAAGAAAAGAAAAGTTTTATTTTTTTAAAACAAAAAAAAAAGCTACACTTGTCAACCCAAAAAATTTCAAGGTGGTAGGCATCCATACTTCAATAGTTGAGATAAATTTATTTATCTCTTTATAAAGTTAGTACTAAAATAATACATTTTCATTAAATTTTAATACAATCACGTTTATTGTCAATAAATGTTTAAATAAATAAAAAACTATTTTAGTTTTTGTATCTATAAATAATTGACCGTATAATGTCAAATAATGAAGGAGGGTCAAGGTTGCGGTCAAAAAAGAACAAAAATATTTTGTGAGTTAAATACATAGGTATAGATTATATTTTCTTCATTAAATACTTTATATTGTTAAAATTGGTATAACAAATAACAATTATAATACATAAATAGACACTTTTTTTAACAATAATTACAAATTATGAAATAATTATCAATAGAAAGTTATCTGCTAACGAAATTAATGTTTGTTGTACAAAAAAAATATGTATGTGAAATAGACTATAGTATTTTATGAATGTTTAGAAATAATATTCGTCATTTTTATAATAGTTATAAAATTAAAATTGTTTGTCATTCGTGATGTCAAGAACACACATAACTAATTAAAATATGTTATTTAACTGGTCAAAACTTTTAATGATCATAACACACTAACGGTAAATTTTCCATGATAAATTATCAATATAAAATTAATGTTTTAAGCCATTACATATTACAAGATTCACCATATATAAACTTCATCTGTTATAATAAAACAGGCAATATTCTCATTAACTTAATTGAGTTTCTCTCCTCAAAGCTTCAGTAAAGAGATAATTATTATTAGACTATTTTCATATTCGGTATGAGATTAAAGCAAATACGTCTATAAAGATGGTCATATTTGAAATAAAGGTTTAATGCCTTTTTTTATTAGTTTTTAATTCTCAGTGTATATTTCTTGATCCAAAAAATAAGAAGAGGCTAAGATTTTTAAATAGGGAAATCCATTTAAAAGCAAAGTTCCACCCATGGTATGCACAGCTATCTGTCTTGGGTAGTGCTTTTGAGAGAGTTTATATAAAAAAAAAATAATGAAAGACAGTAAATAAACTATAAAAATAATTAAAAAACAATTCAAAATCATTTTAAAATATATACAATAATTAATCCCATTATTATTTTTTATTTTAAACGGCAAGGCCGAACTTAGTAATTCAATCACTATCCAAATTCAATTCGCTACTACTTAGGACTTGCGGTATTTTTTTTTTCATTTTTCTGGAATTATCTTTCCATCAACTTCCCTTCAACGCCAAATTCGTATCATTTATTACTATTGGTCTAATATTTTATTTTAATTTAATTGATTTTTTAATATGTAAACTAAGATTAGGAAATAAAAGCTAGGTTAAAAGCGGGAAAAGCTTTTTTATTTTTCAATCTCGAAGCTGCTTACTTCGCACCTTCTATCCAAAAACATAAAAAATAGAATTTACAAAACTTAGGGTTCCGAGATTCCGTGGTCTCTTACACTAAGGGATGAACGGCGCCTTAAAGTTTTCGAAAATAAAGTATTAAGTGAAATATTAGGAACGAGAAAGGAGAATTTAGAATACTACACAACAGTGAATTAAGAGAACTAACCAGGTAAATATAATTCATGTTATAGCATTGAGGTGTATGAGATGGGTGTGTAATGTTGTAGTTAGTAACGAACGGATCCCTGAAATGTTAATAAACACTGAACCGACGGGTAGTCCGAAACGTTGATGGGACGATTGCGTCAAAACTAGAGCGATTGGAGGCATCGGCATCGAACCTTGAGGTTCGGTAGGCCTTCATTATTATTATTAAATTATCAAAAATTAGTATTAGGATTTAGTTTTTAAACTGTAAATATCAATGGGGAGGATGGACAAACGGTATTTCATTGAGGGATCATGTGCTTGTAATTATAAAAATTCAATCCAAGTTAGTCGCTGTAGGTAAACAAACTGAGACGGAATGCAGTGGGCTGGTTCGTAGGTAAACATCCCTCTTACAGAATATCACTTCTACGGTCCCCGTGTAATGTTACCGGTATTAATTAACAATTTTCATTCCCAGGGTGAATGTTGTATAATTTATAACTAGGCTACGCTTTAAGTAATAAATGGTACAATCGATTTTCCTAAAGAAATAATATACATTATGTAAACTACACCTCTTATAGCTTAGCATTCCGAAATAAGTTAAGTCTCATATGAAATATTAATTTGTTATTAACAGCTTTGGTACTCGATAAATTACAAAGTTATATTTAATTTTTTCAGATTTTGTATATAGAATTATATATGTGCTGATTATAAGAAGTATTATATGTATATATGGTATATACAGTATTTATTTAGGTTTGTATATTTCGATGACCTTGATGCTTAGTATTTGAGCGATGTTTCAGAGTTTCTTTTCATTCACACAGTCATGCCATATAGGGTACAACAGTTTTTTAAATATAGAATTCAAACGAAATCTATAATAAATCATCTCCAGGATGATTTTAAGGATAGATAATAACAAACCATCACATAAACAAAATTTAATTTTATACGATTATTAATATTATTATGATACTCGTATTGATATATAAAACAATTAACAACACTAACAATAAATGTATAAGATAGAAATCAGTAAAAACAAAGAAGAATAACTGCTGAAATATACTATAAAAAAAATATAACACATTTATCTTTTACAATATTATTCCAAAACTTGTAGAAGATAGTTGGAGTAGACATTTATTAGTTATATTCAATATATTAGTTACCAAACTTACTATATTATAAGTAAAACTTAATTTTACTTATAATTAAGTATTATAAGTATTTATTAATTATATATAAGTATGGTTATATACACTTGGAAGTAATTATTAATTTTAATTTGTCATTTGTATATTTTTTTTTTTAAATATTTTGTAAATATTAGGGAAATTCTATTAAAATATACATTTATATAAATATAACTATTTATCCTGTTACTGTGGCTGTGAATCAATCCTTGGAGTTCTGAGGCCCTTCGGGGTTCATCCAGCCTCATAAAGATAAGGTATTCTTAAATGGGGAAAAATCTGGCTGTCGAGCGTTAATTCTGACCTCACTTGCACCACCGTTGGTCTAGTAATAGTACTTCTAAACTAATTACTGCACCCTTGACCCTTCATGGGTTGTTGCGGTACAGTTTATTTATATAATTATATCAACCCTACAGGAATTTCGTAGTATCCTTTTTGGGTATGCAATAATGCCCAAACATTAAGTTTTAAAAACTATAGTTATACAGTTTACTGTCGATTATTCTTTTTGATTCATAACTAACTATAGTTATTAGTTTATTGATGAAAAAAGAATTGGCGGAATATCTGACATTTAATGTATAGCTCATTTCTTAATTGTTTAGTCATAAATTACATACATATTGCCGTTTCGAATTTTTAAATCACTGCTAATTAATTTGAAGATATTATTAGTTAAGAAAACTTTGGAGATGTTGTTTCCCTGATTAAATATTGGGATTTTTAATTACATGATTACCTTGTAACTTATAAGTAATTCGAATTTTTTCAAATATCACTATATAATTCATTTAATTTTGTTTATTTTCGCCATAAGCAATCCTGATTTTTTATTGATTTTTTTTTTTGGTCACTTTGGTTTTACTTACTTATTCTACCTTTTGTTTAGTTTTAGCTTTATCTCTC
>NW_027114928.1:1137424-1148629 GCF_000696795.3 Halyomorpha halys
TATATATATTTTGTCACTTGTCCTGTTCTTACCGTAAGGTGTGTAAAACAAATTTTTTTTTTACTTCAGCACCCTATCTGCCATATGATAAATTACAGGAAACGACCCGGTATTTAAAAATTTAATGTTGATCATTCTCAATGCTGACAAATACATTTTTTTTTAAAGCGTTTTAGTGATTAATATTCAATTAATTTTTATATATGTCAAAAATATTTATTGTGATCGAGTATAGTTTAAGGGAGCTATGTGCCTGGTATTAGATTCTGATTCTAAATAAGAAGCCTCTTTTGTAGAAACAGTTAATATGTTCAGAGTCCTGATATTTATTTGAAGGTTTTAGAGATCCATATACGGAACAGGAATTTCTAAACTTTTCTATTTTCTGACTCCGTAAAGGGATATATCTTTGGATCTCTAGTTTAACAGTCGCGAAGAATTTGATCCATTCCTGGCATTTGTCTTGTTAAAACAGGCTTCCATACTTGCTAAAATATTTCCGACGAGATTTTTCCTCCTTTTCTGCCTGAGCCGGTACAACAAACATGTTTAAGGTTGTTTAATGATCGGCTTTGGCACAGGAGTTTGTCATTATTAAATTCGGAAAAAAACATTGTAACATTATTTAATTAATTAATTGAGTTAACACTTTGATCGAATTGTTTATTGCAGTCGAATATTCATATAAATATAATAGTAATTAAAAAAAAAATAGTATGCCATATATAAATAAGTGGTTAGGTTTCAGAATATCTTTGACCTTTTAAAATTTGTTAAAATACCAATGTTTGGTCCCTATGAGCATCATTGAAACTTTTACAAACTTATAATACATCAATGACCGATGCCATAGGTGTAAGTATAGATTTTACAGTTAGGAGTAAAAAATATTATTGTTTTTGTATTCATTAACTCTCATTAATTTTGTTATTAATTCATTTTTATTGTATTTCTCTTTTTCAAATTACCTCTAGAATTTTGACAGACCTACAATTGAAGATATTTGACATTATTCAGCCGTTTCTATTTCTAGGTGCGTTAATTGTCCGTATTATTACAGGCAACATATGCGAAGTTTACTTATTGTATTGAATAATCTATATTGTTTATATTTGTGTGGTTGTTTACTATATTTTTTTCAATTTTTTTAAAAAATACAGTTCAAGACGTGGTGTTTTAGGTTTTATTCTCTAGGAATGAATAATATTTTCTATTGCTAACGTGTTTTTATTCCTTCCTTGTTACTGAGGAAAATAGTAATAACTGGATAATTATGGGAAACAATTTAAAGTTATGATCGATGTTAGGATTTTGTATAATAGTACAAGAGCCCAAGAGGAGAAAAAAGGCAGTTATTTCACCCCAATTTTTTATTACTTGATTAAAAACTACGTATAATTACTAGTCAAAATTCATGAGTCTGCCAAGTATAGGGAAGTAGGGGGAATAAAAAATGTCGGCTGTTTTTAAAAAAAACGCTAAAAATAATTCATTTTTTATTCGGAGTTATATATCTTTAAAACTGCCATAAAAAATAGAAAATCTAAGAGATCATCATATAAATTGATTTATATTTGTTTGGAGAAATTTTCATTTGCCAAATTTATATTCATAAGTGAATATCATAAAAACTACCACCCCTACGAAGATAAGTGCCATAAGCTACTTTATAGTAGGTTAAATTTTCTTTATTCTCAATGTTGGCAGACATATGTGTGTCTTATGGCTAGAGATATATTTTTTTCAATCCAACATTTTATACGTACAATTAGAAATTAACATTCTGTGAGTTTATTTTGTCAAATATTATAAAAACTACTACTCCCACAAAGATAAACATAATTAACTATTTTGTATTAAATTTAACTAGCTTTAATTTGAGCGCTGGCATACATCTGTGTGTCCAATGGTTTCTGAAATGAATTGTTTCATAAATCAAACTTATTGTCCGATCAGCTATAAATCAATTTATATTAGCAAATATCATGAATAATACTATTGCTAGGAAGGTAATGGCCATAAAATACTGTATAGCTCATTAAACTAGTTTTAATTTGATTGCTAACAGACATCTGTACGTCACATAGTTCCTGAGATATAGATTTCTCAAAATAAATTAACTATCAACTGATATTTCAGTACTTTTTTATGAAATGTTGCTTTTTAAAAGGCTATATCTCTAGAACTATTAAATTTAAATAGCTTTATTAGGGCTTATATTTCAGCAAATTTAATCTTCTTTAATGTTCTTTTATATTTTCTAGTGTTGTTGGTAGTTTTTAAGATATAGAGTTCTGAATGAAAAACTAATGTTTTAGCAAACCAAAAAACTAAAAATCAGCCGCGATATTTTTGTGTTCTTCTTTTTTACTAAATAAATAGATAAAATTTTCTTCAAAATCTTTATGTTTTTAGTAATATACATTATTTCAATATATAATTGTATGATGATGAACTTAAAACCAACACAACCCTTCACAGCTTCAATATATCAATAATTGCCAATTAAATTATTTCTTATCATCCTCTTTCTTATTAATTAATTTTTTTTATTTTCTCATATAAAACAAATGAATGTTACATAACTGCATGTGTTGATATTCGGTGTATCTGAAAATAATTTGTAATGTGGAACACTTTTATCCGATGCTAAACGCTAAGACCTTTTCTAGCGCGTGTATACCTTAGTAGCAGATGTTGTTTACGACCCTCCAGGAATATGTACATATATATAAAACAATATATATACACTATGTGGGTGGGGAGGAATCTGAGATTACATGGTTGGGAGGAATTGGTTCCCTCTCGCAGCGCAGGCTAGGGGAACTTTATTACATAGGCTTTGGAAAAGGGATTGAGGCCTTACGTCATAAGTCTGTTCTAGCACCTCGAGTATTAACTGTCTCTGGACAAAAAGTACGGTCTTTTCCAGGCTCTTTATTACGGAGGTATCCTGGAGTCTCATACCCTATTAATCTAGAGGCGGGCAAAGTCGATGGACTCACTTATTGCACCTTATAGACGATCAATACAGGCTGAGGGTTTTAGAATTTTATTTAACAAACCGGTGTAATCATAATCAACCAAAAAATTCATTGATAGCTACACATCATTTAAGCACAGATGTTCTACCACGAACATTATCATAACATCTGATTATGAATAACATAAATTAACTTAACAAAATGGTGTTACATTATCCGACACGATCCGTTAGTATAATTAATAGGAATTCTGACGGGTGTCCGACACATGTATGAACGTGATGCCTATAAAATACATTTAAGAAAATTATGGAACGTGCCGTGTCGTATCGGATAATGTAAAACTATCTTTAATCGGAAGTTAAACGGATACCAAACAATAGTTTAAGATAACATTTAATTTTTTTTTTATCATACAGACAATCTCAAAACATGAACAAGATGAAATAAAAAATATTTACTTATAGGAATATTGGAATTAATCACTAACAGACAAGATAAAAATATATAAGTGATTTTTCTTACTACTGTATCGTCAATCAGTTCAAAAAGTAAACTGTGGAGTATGTCACCTATAAATATAACGTAATAAATATTTTCATCATAAAAGAAATATATATATATTTTTTTAAATGATTCATTTTGATTTAATATATTTAGGAAAGTAATAATTCATAGTCATAAAAATACTTTAGTTGCTATCATGAAATTTAATGGTAAAAAAGCTTCTTTTTTTTTTTTAAGTTTATTTAGATTCTTCGACTGAAAGTCCCATGATATATTTTAAAGTGTTATAATGTATTTCATAAAACGAAAAATATGGTTAAGCTTGAATATTTCGTTGCATATTAGAAACTATATGGACATTAATTTTTTTAAATGGATATTATTTATTGGTAATTTATTTAATATACAATAACTTAGTGGTTCTACTTAATGACTACCCAAGTCTTCTTCTCTTATAACACTAATAATTTATAAACATAGAAAACAATTTTTTTTTTTTACTAATTGAAGACATGTATATGAAGGTGTTATGTTAAAAGTATATGAGTGTGAGAAAAAATATATTGCTTGTATATTTCTGTTCTAAATTGGAAAACTCAATTTGCAACATTAGATAATTAACAAAATAAGAGGTTCAGAAAAACAATGACTCAAGTCTAGAATTATTATGTAAAGAACTCATTATTTTCAAAATTATGTAGGATATTTCTTTAGATTCCAATTAAAAATTTTTTTTTTCCCTATAGACATATCATATCTATGCTCTAGATCCCTAAATCATATTTATATCTTATCCTTCCCTCCCTGGTCCACAGGCGACAAATCTCCTCGTCGCATTTATTCCTCAAGAAGTCATAACTCCGGGCTAGGACTTTCATCGCGAATCCTTCTCTTGAAACTGCGAACTTAATTGGGCTAAAGAAGAAGTTGGAGGGAACGTTCTTCCGCAAAGCAGATGGTGCTTCGTCCCCTTGATCAACGGATATTAAAGCCATTTGGCCAGCGGGTCTAATAGCGTCTGCTTTAATTTTTATTTCGAATTATGAAACCGTTTAATCTTCGGAGTTTACGATTGAAAATGTCGCTAATTTTCCTTCTTGTCTGCCAACTCTGAAGTTCCTAATATCGTAATCCTTCTTCATACGTTAGTGAGATTTACGGAAGCTCCATTATTATTTTTTGTCCAAGATCTTGCAGAATTTCGTTTAATAAAGGAAAGGCTCATTTACCTATATTTGTTGATTTCCGACCCAAAATTTAGACCATTGTCAGGACAGTTTTGATAGGATATATACATTGGATAAAGATACAATTTTTGTGAATTTCCAAAATTCAAAAGTTCCTTCGAACTAATTTCTTTTAAGCATTCCTATGTTTACATAGGGTTTTTGTGATGCAAGCCTCTTACTTTCAGCCAGGCATTTGGATTTTTGCCCTACTGTGCGTAGGATATATCTTAGAGGGTTACAATTCAATGTAGTTGGGACTAAGTTATAAAAGCAGATCATGCAGATTTTGTTACTCGCTGTGGTGAGTGATCATGTTGAGAATGTAAAAAGCTATTATATCATATGTAATAATGAATATGTGTGTTATCAGTTCGGGTTATTCAGGTGTTCATATTACAGTGTGCTATTTAGTAAGGTTACCTAGGATCCATGGACCAGGGTGCTGAGAATGGAACACGTCAAGCAATTACCGACAGCGGGCAGATCCTAATCAATTGCCAACACCCTCCGATTAATTGATTGACGTATTTACCGCAGGCCCTCTACCGCTGATCCCGCCTTTATCTCGAACCGAGCACTCCACTCTCCGATATTGTCAACTGTCGATCTTAGTCACTATTTAAACGGAAGTACGTATATGAGTTTCGATATTATGTTGTTTGAATCTGCAAAAATATCTTCATTATTTTGGGATATGTTATTTTGTACATATGAGTTCTCATATTAGAGAATGTGTTAAAAATAAGAGAAAGCCGAAGGTTTTTTTTGTAATCATAGCTGTTCTCAAAGCTTATTTAAAATTCGTAACTTATAAAGTTTTTAAGCGCTATACTTTTTTTGACCGCAGTTTGACCAATGTGTGGCTTAGTTGACCATCGTTGAGTGGGGAAGACATTCGATAGTTTTACTCCCCCCCTTACAATTATATATTACTTATTTAGAGTAGAGTTTAATTTGGTCAAACTTCCGTTATTTTTATAGTGGGCCTAAATTAATGGGAATACCTTTGAAACAGGCAAAAAAATCATGCTGTCCTAGACCCTGCAGCTTATATGAGGATCAAAAACTGGATAATGGAAATTAGCGCTTTCGAAAATCGATTTTTTTTTAGGCTCTGGCACTACTGCGCGGTATCACAGGACAGATGTATGTGAAGAACAATTTGTAGTATCGGCATTGAACTTTCGGGTTCGGTAAGCCTTTATTATTGCTACTATAATTATTAAGTACAAAAACTCTTGATTAATATCTCCTTTACTTTAGTCAGTTGCATCCTTGTTTTATCTTTTTTTTCGTGTTTGGATTGGAATGATTTTTCGATTTTTTTTCCTTTTAAGGATTTTATTTTGCACAAACTATTATCAATTTTGGTTATAAATCAATTTCTTTTTAAAAAATATAGTTTATCTGATTTTAGTTTCAAAACAATTTATATTTCTTTATAAGTCCAACGATTTAGACAAATTTTGTTGTGATAAATTATAGTAGTGAAGTTTGACTGTAATTAAAAGTATTATTTTATTATGTCGTATTGACAAAATAGGGTAATTGTGGAATGCAAGTTTACTGTTAAGAATGATTTTAAGTAATTATTTATGCAGTCTTTATACCTTAACACGATTCTGATTACGATTACGAAATGTGAATGATGAGGGAAAAAGAATTTTAGATTTTTAAAATTTAAGACTAAATTAGGAGGGGGCTACATATCAAAAAAATAACTTAGTATTTTTAGGTTAATTTCATAATATTTTCTTTATCAATTCAATATATATTCTTTGATACTATTCTGCTGAATCACATGCTACTTAAAATATCTCATTCCGAATTGGCATAACTTTGGAGTTAAAATATAAGAATAAATCAGATACTTGTAGAATAAACTTGTAAAACCATAGACCCAAACCGCCATGTCCGTTATATAACATACTATCTTGCTATATGTTTTGGTCTTATCTTTTCTTTGAACGTACGGTGTATAAATCTTCCTCGCTTAAAAAGGAAGAAAGAGTGAGGCAAGGCTCGTTTCCACACAGATTGGAGTCCAGATTCAAAAGAGCCGTCTGGCATCTCAAGATTTATATTTCTTTCAGTATATTTCATTAACGTCACTCATGTTACCCTTTAACGATGACGTAACTTCTGAGATCATGCTTTAGGGTGACATCATCTACATGTATTTTAAATCTTTCTTTTCGATAAAACCTTTAAAAATATTTCGAAATGCTTCCAATTACTCAATCAGTATTCGCTAGAATTAAAGTTTATTGACCTCCATTTTTAAGATAATTGCCACTAATAAAATCTTTCAGTATGTTGTTAAATGAGAACTCAGTAATACTTAATTTGTGATAGCTATTAAATCATTCAAGAACCATTTAATGTTAGAATCCGGTTTTGAAAAGATATACTAGTGTCTTTAGTATTTTTCGTTTGGGAAAAATGGCGACGCTGCTGGAGTTTTAGAGTATAGTTACAGCGACTTTTATTTGTAACACATGTTTAATTTTTATAGGAACATTAAAGGCATATTGATGTGGATTAATTGTGCCTTTGAATAAAAAAATGATGTAAGTCAAACCTGGATTTTAGAGATATTAAACAATGTAGAGAAAGTTGTTTAAAGTTTTTTTGCAAGTAGTTCTCTGTTTCAACTAGTCAGGAATTTAATCGACAACCGAATAGCATTTGAAGGCAATCCATTCGGTAATCTATTTAATAATTATTTCTGATGAAAATAGAATGACTTATACCACTTTTTGTAATAATCCACAAAAAGAACTCTAATTATTATTTTAGTTTAGGAAATAAAATAAAAATCAGAAGACCTATTTGAAATTCCAAGCGATGTGTTTTGTTTACATGAATTCTCTATGTATTTTCAGGGTGAAAATCACATAATAACATTAATTAAAAGACTATATAATATTTACATTTTTAAAACAAAAGCATCTCGCCTAAAAAGCCATGCTAATTTATGACTTAAGTTATTTAATTAAACTGAGTCAAACTTTTCGTATGTCCTATCATACTTCTACGGTCGGAATGTTTTATTTTTGTTTATTTTTTAAAGGCAAATATAGATTTGGTGAAATATTATGTAGCATTTTTATTATAGGTATTTGTCTCCTTATGAGTCTCACCCTAACTTATAACGGAAAATTAGATTGGATTTAGTACGTTTTGAGGTGCGTGCACCAGAGAACGCCGCATCAGATAAATTATTATAATAGAAAAAAATGTTTTTGTCTGTTATTAAATTAAATATATTTGTACAAATAAAATAAAAAATATTTTCTAAATTTAATAAAATGGTGGACTTAATTACAATATAGTTATTTTCCCCCCTCAAAACTCCACAATAAATCAGTATTTTTTATCCAGCATACCTCGGAGATAAAGACACAGTCACATTTTCTCAAGTGTAGATGGGATTGAATTTAAATATAGTTAATTTAAATTAAATTAAACTCTAAAGAATTTATTAATATTTTTAATACCTTAAAAAAAGCAATGTTACGATTTCTAAAACATTAAAAATATATATTTATACCATTAAATATCTTAAAACTGCAATTTTCAACTTAGTGTATTTTACTTTTAAACCAATGACTCATTCCGGGAATCAACATTTGTGAAACACATTCCTAGGAGGTTCGTAAGGTTTAGAGTTAAGTTATCTATACCTCTGTTTAAAATAAAAACAGTTAATTAAACAATTTTACTATGCTAAATTGAAGAAGAAGAAAAAGCGTAGCGTAGCGTTGTTTATGTTTGTTTTGTTTTATCCAGATATTCCACAATTTAAACATAACAGCGATATGCAAGTTGTTATATTAGTCATAATCTGAAACGAAAACAAAATAACTTAAAAAAAATTAACTAAAACTTATTTAAACTAAATTATATAAGTAACTGATTACTAGGTAAAAGTTAATTTTCTTTAACTTTTTTTTTCAAATTAATTGCTTTTTAAAACAGGGTTTAGTTTCTTTTATACTTTAGCAAGCTCATAGTCATTTAGATTTTGGCTCCAGGTTTACAAAATGGTTTTAATTTCTCGATATTTTCTGTCAAATAATGAATTTTTCATTCATTAATGATATTATTTTCATTAAATTCTTTTGAACTTATTTTATAATTATTCCCAGGCGAAGTAATTAGCTATAGGTCGAATATTGTCGTTAAACGATGTTGAAATTGTTAATTACTGCTTTGTAAATCTTGACCGTGTCGATCCGGTGGCCCATGACACTAAACTTTCCGCCAGATTGTTTATTCTAAATTAGAAATTACCCCCAAGGTAATTTTTTTTTAATGATCAATGATATTTTCTATACTTTTGATTTTTACAGTATTCATCGGTTTAATTAGTTTTTTATTTTCAAATTAATTATGATACCGATGTTCTGTTATTCTAAGTTGACGAAACTATATATAATCGTAGCACTCCTTAATGCTGTACGAGAATTAATTAAAAAGTAAATTTAAGCTGAATCATAATCTATATTCCAAGTATATTATAAAAGTAAAAATATAACAAGCGCAGGGTAATACATTTTTTTTTTAACTTGCAGATTATGAATGAACCTTACAGGAATTCAGTTCTAGGTCTGACTTCTGTCAGAGCTGAATTGTCATTCTATAACGTTATGGAATTAGAATAAAAAAAATATACAGTAAAGGAAATATGATAGATAATAACATATAATAACCAAGGTCCCATATATACTGGTATACTGATCAATTTATTTTTTTTTTTATACCCTCCTGTAATGATGTTAGTGGGTATTTGGTAAGTACATATAGGAGGTATGCTTCGGTTATAGCTGGGTGTTAAGGATACCTTGGATTGCCTTGATCAATTTATAGTTGACCGTTGAGTATATATGAGGAGAAGATTGTGCATATTGATGGGAATCACATTATTAAAAAAAAAAATTAATATAGTTTTTTGAGGAGATGGTTGGGGTGTGGTTACAAATGAACAAAAAGTAGTTAAAAACTGCTTATTTGTCGACGTTTCAAACTACTGTGCAGGGCTTTATCTCGGCTATTAAAAATGGCAAAATATGAAAATAATTTAAGATAATAAGTATATAAAAAAAAATAACATAAACTATTACTTGTAAAATAAATGGACGATTCAATAACGCGTAAAAATAAAATTAAAAAAGTAGATAAAAGTGAAATAAAAATAAAATAAAACCTTTATACATACTTATTATTGTACATATTATTTTTGTTCATTTTTATAATTTTTCGCTTATATTTACACAATTTTTAACCTTATCTTGGTTTACTTTATCGCTACTGTATTAACATTGTTCACTTTTTTTTAATGGTTTTGTATCTCTTTAGCCCTGGAGAAGACCTGCAAAGTGGATCTAAACGTGGCCAAATAAATAGTTGTTAAACTTTTTTTTCTTTCTAACCGCACCCCGTACTACCTCCATCATATTCGGTCAATCATTTTTATATAAAATTTAATATAACCTTATTCGAAGAGTTAGGTCTGTTTGAACTACTCTTCAGTAAGTCATAATTTATGTGACAATTTATCAAAAAAAATCATAAATTAATTCCAGACTTAAATCATTTTTTGAGCTAGTGGTTCAAAAAAAAATTATATATATATATATAGGGAATATTTATTTCAGTTCACGAAAAAACTATAAAAAGTTATAAATAATTAAATTTAACATTGTTTAAAATCAAATTTTTCAAAAGATTATAATATCGTAAGTGAAATAATTGATGGGTAAACTTCCCCAATTCATTGCTAATGTACTGAGGTGAAAACATACCACTTGAACATTTTGTTGATATTATCATGATTAATATATTTTAGTATTATTGATAATTGAATCATTAATTTTTATTTATTTGTATGAATCTACTTACATTTTGGTGAATTTTTACAACCCAATATGATAATATTCTTCCCCAAAAGGATTGGGTAAGGGCTGTCGGCTTAAGGTTCGGGAGGGATAGAAGCAAACCCCGAAAGTAAATACTATCTCGCTTACTGAGAAGATTCTGTTTTAGGCAAGAGCATTCCTCAGGGCTTAACTTGTCCAAACAAGAATTCCATCTTTTAATTTTTTTTTTTTTCTGCTTCCCAATGCTTATAGGTAAACAGTTCTGGAATGGCCGGGGGCATTTTTAAGATCTGCTTGTTCCAGAGTGTGCCGAATGTTGAAATAACTAATTTTATGGTTTATTTTACGCTTAATAGAGGAGGGAAAAGCAGCAAAGTTTATTAGAAATAATAAAATGAATTATTATACGATTGGCATTTAAGTTATATATTTCGAAAATGGTTTGAACATTCTAAAATTGTTTGAAATTGATTCATAATAATAAATAATAAATTTTACGTATGGAAATAAAATAAAATTAACGACATCAATAAATAATCTTAAAAGATGCTCCCCTCAGATTCTCCACTCAAGTTGAGTGTTTGCGGCTTTAGCGCACTTGCT
>NW_027114928.1:1149210-1170902 GCF_000696795.3 Halyomorpha halys
TAAAACAACACCCCAACCCCTGATTCAAATATATTATAATATTTTAATTAGGTTTTAAATCTATTTTTTCAATCTTTTGATTGTTGGTATGAGACGTAATATCTATGATTTAAATATATAAAATCTTACTTTATTTATATAATTGGTTAATTTACCTAATCTTGCAATAATGAAAAGCTAAATTAAATAATAATCAATTATTTTATTATATAAGTTTTAATATATCATTTAAGCGGCCACTTTCTGTCAAATTATGAAAATTCTCCTCTTTTTTTTCGAGTGTTTTGAGATAATTCAGGTTTTTATTTTGGTATCTCCCACTAATGTTGTAACAATGCTTTCTTTTTCCTAGTTGTTTTTTTTTTGTTTCTAATTAGTATTTTTTCTTCAAAATCCTTCTAATTAGATCCTTTATTATTGGGATACCTGAAGTTCCTTGAGCCATATAAACATTACTATTAACGGTGATACAGTGAAAATCTAATACTTGTATAAATCAGCTACGTATTAAATTTATTAGTATCAAAGAATATAGCTTGCAATGGAGTGAGAGGTGTAATCCTTTTTTTATACTTGCAAAATATTACGTAAAACATATTAACGGGACGGCTTTATTAGATCCATACATGGAAAATAGAAATGATATTGAAGTCTTACAGTATGGAATAAAACCATGATTTATTGTTGGCGGAAATGGTTGGAAATCGATTTGCAATTCTATAGTTGATTCTAATTTTAGGAAGGAAGATTGTAAACGTTTCTCTCTTTATGATCGATGGGACAACACTACACGCACTCTATTGTCATCCTAAGACCAAGAAAATATAGAAATCTCGTTATAAAAGCTTGAGATAATCTATCCATTAGATTATACCTCTCTTTCGTTTTCCTGAGTCAGAAAACTCATATTGAGCCAGAGCTCATAATGGACGAAGTGGCGAACAACAACAATTTGAAATTGAATTTGGTTTCAGTATAAATAAAAGTTAAATAATGTGATTATTTTTTCAATAGTTTTAAGATAAAACCATTAATCAGTAACTTATCATTTTTTCTTTAGTTTAATCATGCATTTCAGGTGTTGCAAAAATTACACAGTATTTTTTTTTCTTAATTATATTTGTCTTAAATACATAATAAGACAATAAAAAAAAAGACTTCAGCTATATTAAGTTAATTTTTATATTTATTTAAAGTATGTATAAATTTTTTTTTATTAGATGCTTATTTATATAATTGTAATATAAGCAATTGATGACTAGTCCCTAAAGCTGAAAGATATGGCCCAGAATTTAAAAGAAAACACCTCAAAAAAAGTGCCTAGAAGGCTTGTTCTATTTAATCTTGGAAACTCGTATTTTTCTGGATGTGGATATTGAAATTTGTAAGTAATTATATATAATAAAACATAATTCGAACATCACAGGCCAGATCCAAACCTGCGCAGCTTTTGACACGACAGTGCTTGTGTGTAGCTTCATCCCGCAAGACGACGTCTTCCTAATTACTTTACAACGAAGATGCCTTCACTGATTGTAAGACCGAGTTATTCTGCCATCACCTCTCGTTGAGGGATGAATAATAACAGCTGGTGACTTTAACTGCTCATTAGTTCCTATGATCGTGACTCCATTGTTTAAAAAAATATATCATTTTTATACACTAAATTTAAAACATTTTTAATAATAATTTAGAAATTAATTTAATGAAAATTAAGTTCTTTTAAGAAAAATTACTTCTTGACCAGCAGTTATACAAACGGGTAAACAGTAGCTCAACCACCAGATATTTTCTCCAAACCAGTGAAGAGTAACAAGTATATGTTACAGCCGGATTCGAACCCTGGCCGATGAGTGAAGCATATGACTCTATATATTTATCATATTATAATTAATTAATTAATAATTAAAAGTAATTTTGTACACACGATAGCGGCAATTGCATAAATATAAATCATTTTAATCTAGAACAAGGAATAATCCTTTGTGTCGAGAACGGCAGCTGCAGTAAATTGATGTTAACGCTCGGGTGTCACCTGCGTAAGGTTAAGGAGGGTTTGCAGTCTATTAAAGGGGCACTTTGATTAATGAAGATAACAAACTTGTCATCCCCAGTAACTCAAGGATCAGTTTAGACCTGATTTACATTACCTACCCAACCTTATGCGACGAACATCATTCTCTTGACATACTTTTATCTTTTCTTAATCGTTTATAACGTTTAAAATTTCAGATATACTTAATTAAAATGGTCATTTAATTAATGTACAGACTTTTATCCATCAAACTGAGAGGGTTGTAGGCTTTTATTATCACAATAGGGTTTAGAAAATTCCATTTGGAGGTGCAAAATAATTTTTTAAATACTATCACTATTGATCACTAATCACTAAGGATTTGCTTCCAAAATAGCTCAAAATGCTATTTCGGTCACTCGTGTATCAATAATAACATTAACATAAGCATAGCCAGAAATTTACAAATATGTACCTCATCTCACATCAATAGTACAATACATACACACAGAGGAGGGAAATGGAGGTAACTAAACCAGAACTAATTTCTTATATAGTTGAAGATCAGTCTAAACTGAAAATTATCGTACAAAAGAAACAGTAAAATTCCACGAATTTGAGGCTTTAAGAAAGAGACAAGAAACCTTGCATATAACGCAAGTAGAACTCGTTCCTTGAGATTGTTTTGTGTTCGTGAAAGATACAACATTTTTTGACTTATATATATGTATTATATTAATAATAATAATAAAGGCCTAACGAACCGAAGATTCGACGCCGATACCACCAATCGCTCTCTACACACTTCCTTCCAGTGATGCCCCTCCAAACCCAAACATCCTCTACTAAATCAGTTTTAACGCAATCCTCTCATCTACGTTTCGGTCTACTCCTCGGACGTTTACCCGTCGATTCAGTGTTTATTAACATTTAACTCAATGCTATAACTTGAATTATATTTACCGGATATTATTTACCTTACTTCAGTGTTGTAGAGCCTTATAAATTCTCTTGTTAATTCTCCTTTTTCTGCCCGAATATTTTACGTTGTACTTTATTTTCGAAAAATTTAAGTCGCTGTTCATCCCTCAGTGTATGAGGCCACGTCGATATATATACGGCCTGAGTCAGCTGTTACTTCGATGTCAGCTGACTGAATTATATATTTTGAGTTTTCGAACCCGATAACAGTTAACACACTTGTGTGCATGCGCGTGTGTGTGTACATATATTTATGTCAAGGAAGGGACTGTTTATATTTTATTCTTTATAACTTTATATTACTATTTTTTTTGGAATGTTTTATTTATATTATGGAATTTTATAAATAATTCACTACTGCTGAATTATCCTGTATAAAAATGAATAATAATTCAGGAGTCATAATGATGAGAAGATAGTTGACAATGGATAATATATATGAGGAGAAGATAGTAAGGGGTGCGGTCTCAATATATCAAAAATAAGTTGAAAGAAGGGCAGTGAATGCTTTATTTTTATTAATTTCATTCTTTACAATTATTTGGTTTTTATCATTCTCTTGATATCTCCTTTTTTTCTTTTAATTTTTTGTACTCTTTGGTTGTTATCTCGTTCTTTATTCTTAACCCTGATACTTTATTCTAAACTCATAATAATAAAAATTTAGAGAACCCGAAGGTTCGATTCCTACACTAAGTACATTGTCCAATCGCGCACTCCAAACATTAAAATACCAAATTAGACAACGCAATCTTCCCATCAACGTTTTGTTCTACTCCTAGGACGTTTACTCGTCTGTTCAGAAGTTTTCAATAAACCTTTCACGACCATCTAATTTGCCAAAATGCTATAATCTTAAGTACATCCATGATAGAAACTTTAGTTTATTTTTATGGTCACATTTGTTTTATTATTGGTATTTTCATTTCACATTGGCATATACTTGTTTAAGAGTGTTAGTTGGGTAGAAAAAATACATGTCCCTGCTTTGTTTGAATACTGGTATTTTTGTTTTATTTCGAAATGACGTATTTCAAATATATTGTCAAAGGCCAAGGTTACTTAATCCTTTGTGGTCTTAAGTTATAGGATAATCTAAAATGTAAAATAAAATGATTCCTTTTTTTTACTTGTCAGCGTTATGTGCCCTATAGATATTTTTTCCATTTTGATGTAACTGATCTAAAAATTTAATAGAAAGGTGTACATTTAGATTTATAATTTTTTTTCTTAGATTAACCTTTTAAAAATAACAAAACTTTGATTAAAGAATTTTTCTATACAAATCTGTACAAAGAGGTTTTTCATATTTATATCATTAGAAAATGTTTACAATACATTGAGAACTAAAGGCCACTTACACTTTTCTCATGTATGTGGGCAAATTCTTACAAAGGTCATTGAAAAAAAAAATAAAAATAAGGAAAGAATCAATGTAATTGGAAAATATCTTATCAAAATTTAATCATCTAAATAATTAGGGGAAAAAATAGTAAGTTACACCCTAGTTATAGTAATAATCTTTTTTTTTCCTTTTTTTTATCACGAATAGCATATTAGAAGTTATTGATGAGTATAATAAAACTATAGCCTTTTCTAAAGGCAAGAAGTAGTGAAATGAGATTTTTAATATTATTATCCATAAGATTCCCAAGTTGGTGGTTATCAGCCATCATTTCTGCCGTTAAAAATTTATGATCACACCAAAGTGACCTCTAGTAATGCAATTTACCAGTGAATGCAAATTGAATTGACAGTAAACGCATAATAGAGCTTGCCTAAATTATGTCGATCAATATCTCGGGTACTACAATAAAAGTGTTTCATCTTTCTGCATTAACGTTCCATACAATTTTTTATTTATTTTGAAAATATATGGTATAGATATCCGTAAATTGGTTCAAGATTTGCGGTCGAAGTCGGGTTAATTTAGGATAATAGGCGAATGACTTATACTTCATTTCCATAGAAATTGCTCCACGGAGTAATCTGGAGCTTTGGATGTCGGAGTAGTTTACAACTTTAATCTGGGACCTTCTGTTGTCCCCTCTCAACTGCTTATCGAACCTAAATACACCAATGGCAAATTAAATTAATGTTATTCTACGGCAATCCAATTAAAAAAGACACGCCTAAGTGGAGTGCCTTGTTAAACTGATCATGTTCGTTGCGCACAATAATGAATTTATATTCCAAATAGAATAAATTCATTATTGTCCCCGACCTTCTATATGAAATTTGCAATAAAATAGAAGCGAATGGCATTTTGAAAGGAACTGAATTTGAAAATAAAGGGATTGAAAGAAATATGATGAAAAGAAAAAGAGATTCGTCCTAATCTATCGTTCCATTCGTTTTAATAATCTGAATTTAATAGCGGTAAAAATTGGGTAAAAATATCTGGCGGTCGAGCATGATTCTGACCAAATCACATCCTTGCACCTCCGTTGTTCTAGTTAGTCTTGCACTGCCTTACAAAGTACTGAACCCCTGACTCTTCATGGGTTGTAGTGGTTCAGATTTTAATTTTTTTTTTTTTTAAAGATTTGTTTGCATTGTGCTTCCAAATAATTTGCGTAACATTCCTAACATTTCACAAAGGAATGTATCGGAACTAAAACCACCACAAGAATATTATTAATAGGAAATATCCTAACAAAAATATCAATTATTTTGAGAATGTTTGGGGGATTTGAAAACACAGAAATGGCTTGAAGCTAAAGTTATTAGAGGCTATAAAACATTACATAAAATTTCGATATTGTTGTTAATTATAAAACTAGTAGAAGGTTAAGGATTTAAGACAAATTAAATAAATCTATCTAGTTCTGTAATTCTATCAATCGATATATTCTCAACATGTCTGTATCATGCTCTTGTATGACATCGCACATACAAGAGACACATCACATCGCATTTAATTATAATATATATTTTTAATACAGTTGTTAATATTAATAAAAAATTTAGAAACCTATAATAAAATTGATAAATAAATTATAAATTTAGAAAATAAACTATTAAATTAGGAAATAGATTATTTAATTAGGGGATACATTATAAAATTAAGAGATAAGATATTAAAAATATAAAAACATTTAGTTGAACTGTTTATAAGGGGTTCTACTCGGTTAGAATGAATGAACATAAAACCCAAGTTAAATCTTAAAATTGTAAGTTTAAGATAGATTACGGATAGAATTTCGTAATTCACTCTAAGAGATAAAAGTAAAAAAAAAGTATTATCTTTTTTTTGGTCAAATCAATTTTTATTTTTATGAGCTACTTATTAAATGTTTTCTTTATTATTTGAGGCACCTAATCTATTCATCATATTACATATATATACATAGATGATTAACTATACATTAATTAGGCGATTATCCGGGTTGCAGTGAATAAAAACTAGTAAAATATAGATTCAGCTATATGTTAAGAGCCAACACTTCGACCCACATCTTGATCAGGATTGTAATTGCTGGAGATGAAAAGACTGGATAAACAGAGCAATTTGAATCAACTCAAACAGAACCAAAACATAAGCCACCAATTAATATCGTATAATAACAACAACAATTAATTTGTTTGTTTATTCAGTATTTAAACTTTCACTCCCATAGGAAGACTTGCTGTGTGGCTCGGAAAGACAAAATTTACTCGTTTTTACTTTTATATTTATATTTTAACATGAGTGTTAAATTTATAACTAATTAGCGTCCAATCAAGATATTATGGAAGAAGTTCAACTTGAAAGACTTGAGGAATATGACTCAAAGTGTCGTACATTATAATTAGTTACTTGAAGATGATATCGAACTTCTGCCATCTGTTGGCAATTCTATAAACTAGTATATGCTTGGGGTACAGGACCTAAGTGTGAAAAAGTCCATAGTGGGGAACGGCTCTAAGCTCAGAGCTCCTCACAGCGCTCTTTTACCTTATGTTAAATAAATTATTGTTAGTGACTAAGTCCACGCCTCACCCAGGCAGAGGAAGAGAGGCCAAAATGAGAGAGACGATAAGGAACGGCAAGAACAGGAAGTCCATAGAAACCTTCAATAGTCCACCAATCCATTAGCCAAGTAAAATTGTTATATATTTTACAATGCTATATAATCCTGTTCAAAATTATTAGCCAAATTTTAATTTAAATACTAATCCAGGTTGTTCCTCTCGTTCGACTAAACCCCAAGTAATCAGTCATGGTGTATTAATTAATCATGATTAATTAGCGGTCTTTTCCTATTAACCTTGAATAATTTATTTCAGAACCATTGTAAATACTGTCCACATCATTCTTACCAGCAATAATTAATATTGGTAATATAACCTTATCTTATTTTTTACAATCAACCTGCAGGGAATATCAGAATTAAACAGGCGGTATCCTATACAAACGCGATAACTTTATCCACAATTCTAAGCAGGGTGGACCAACGAAGAAGCACTCAGAAGTGGAATAGGAGGAACATATGGAGTTGTTGGGTCCATATATAGGAGCCGAAACAGGGACCGAGATGGATTGCCTGTAGGATGCTACAAATGGAATGAAGGCTTGTCACCCATCTATCGCTACTGCTACAACCGCTCCTCCTTCATCAGTCTTCCTCTTTAACCCACTATTCTACCCACCACCGATAAATGGAACTTCGGGGGAAAAATTGGAGCCCATTAGGTTTTGACAGGGGGAGTTGTCAATGAGGAAAGGGTACATTTCTTATTCTTAAAAACTTCAAAGGCATATTGTTTATTAAGGGTACATTTCTTATTCTTAAAAACTTCAAAGGCATATTGTTTATATATCATAGATATTATAACTTTAATGAACTTTTATAGTATGGGTTTATTTATAAACTTTATAGGATACCTTACTTTATGCAATGCTTTATAAAAAACTAACTTCCAGACGATGTAATTTAAGTTTGATAGTTAAAACTACTTATTTTTTGCCATAAAAATGTTATAACTATTTCTTAAAACTGATTGCAAATTAAAAAAAGGAGACAGGACTAAAAAGGACTTGTAACTAAAATTTATACATCTACTTCTACATGTGTACATCTTGTAGTAGATGAAATTAAGAAATATATTTTTAAGTAACTAAGTCAATCGTAAGGGACTTTATGGCTAATAAACGTTTTATTTAATTTTGTTAATAAATGTTACTTTACTGTAGAAAGTTTTTCAGCCCACTGTTGGGCTCAACTCACTTTGGGCTTGATCTAGCTGAGTATTTTTTTTTCGTTTGTAAATTATGTTTTAAGGAGGCGATGGTAGGCGTGACATGTTAAATGTAACGGAAAAGTTTATCTATACTATTTTTGTGTAGTTTTTTTTTTTTTGTTAATCATGCTACATTTTTTATTTGTATAATTTTCTACTGCTCCTAAAGAAATATTTGAAGTAAGGTGATTCTAAATTGCAGAATGTTAAATTAGAAAAGAAATTTTAAATAAGTATAGTTAATCTCTATTAGAAGGGCGCTTTCAATACATATTACTAAGAAATAAGCACTTTTTAACCAAAAAAAAAATAAATAAATAAACAAAAAAGAAGTATTCTGTAATTTAGAACTTTTCAACCAAGCCGTTCTAAATCACAGAATACTTTTTTTTTTTAATTTTGGTTAAAAAGTGCTTATTTCTTAATTATAAATTATTTTCTAATTGCTACCTTTTTAATTTGAATTTCTTGCTTTCCTGTGTGAAGTATATTCTAACAACCATAATAATAGCTTATTAATGGAAGTATTGCAATACAAATCACGCGATTTGTGTAATTATGATGTGTTTTTCTATCCTCAACTTGTAGGTAAGTTCATCTTAATTTTTCTATATTTCTTGTAGATTTTTTTTTTTCGTTGAGCGGCCAATTATGTTTTCATAAAACAACAGTACTTGTTGACTATTGTAATGAATTTCATTTTAAACCAAGTTCAAAAATAATATCTTACAAAAACTTTATAATGGAGCTAAATATGGATTTTGACATGTGTCTGAGGATTTTAAAAACATACTATTTGTTTCTAATTAATACATTTTTTTTGTTTTTGTTACTGAACTTTTATTTAACAACCCTTGTAAAATTGATGACATTATACTCCATCTTTTATAGGATCAATGATAAATTAAAAAGTTTAATCCTAGTTTAATAAATTAATAACGTTTTAGTGATCCTTTTCTTACTAATTTCCACAATCCTACAAGCCCATCTTATTCGTCACTATGATATAACCTGAATCAGATTTGCCGGATACAGTTCCCACTATTTAGCGGTGTGTAGCCCTCTTTATTCTTAGGTTAACTCATCCATTTTCTGCATGAATATTTTACGTAATACTTTATTTTCAAAAACCTTACGGCTTTCTTCCCTGCCCACGTGTCGCATGCGAGTTAACGAACGCTATATTATTTAACAGCTATTATTATAAATAGACTATCATTATAAACTATATAGTATAAACTATAGACATCTGGCACATTTCGACAGACACTGACCATAGAGGAAGTGACCTTTCTATGGTATTCTATACCAATGTAAAAGACAAAGCAAGGGTTGACACATGCAGCAGGTACAAGCTGCCATCTCACAATGGACTTGCATCAATCTAACTATTTTATGGTTAACACATGTAAGTCAGTTCTCACGAGTCCTTGGGTCATTCCAATTTCTTGGAAAGGGGGCACCCTGTTCAATTCAGGCCTTCCCCTTCTCCCCCCCTTCAGATACTTTACTTTTAAATCTCATAGGCTCTCTACCTCCCCCACCTAGTCTCCTAAAATTATCCGATTGGTCAAAACCCCCTCTCTTATTTCCTTATTCTTACTACCCCCTCTTCTGCAGAGTACATATATATTTTCTAGACTAGATAGCTAAGTAAGATATAAGTTAGAAGATAGAGACTGAGTAACATGTAGTTCTTGTAAATATATTAGAATAAAGTCATTTTAGTCTTCACTGATTTTTTATGTTATTTATCTTGCGTATAGCACCGTAGAAACGATGATTGTTTTGTAAATTCTAGCTTTTAAGTTTTTTAGCTTAAGAAGCGAAAACCTAATAAAATTATATTTTTAAAAAAAATATTTATGTCGTTAATAGATCAATGTACTTTTAAAAAAATACCGATTGATATAAATATTTTTGATTTGGTTGTTTTGCGGTAGATGTAGTCGGTGGCAATTTTGTATAATAGAAAATAGTGAAGGACATAATTGTTCAGCGGGATTAGATATAAACTTTTAAATGATTTTTTAAAAATTATAGTTATTAATGATTTTAATTGTGAATTAACTTTTTTCCTAGTTACTCCTGTTAGTTCACATGGCACTATATGTTTTCTTTTTTTTATTCTGTGGAATCCATTTCAGGGATCCTAAAGTTCAATTTAAATGCTAAGTACTCCCTGGGAAAGAGGAACCATTATCAGTGGACTCCATGTCTTTTTGCGAAAACTGTTAAATTTTCATTTAAATTGAGACTCAATGCACTGGCTTTGTTCTGTAAGGCTGGGACTAAAAAGTGCGAGAGAGCAGTTTGCTGTTGTCAGTTGTTGAAGAGGTTCTGTAAAATGTAGTAGTAAGTTGGCCGTTCGGGCTGGGTTCGGTTCAGGCCCGCATCAATTAGAATGCATTCGACTCCATTTAACCAGAAATCTCCTTCCCCTTGAACATAAATCCTCCAAGTCCCTTCCGTTCGGCTGCCATCCATTATATAAAAATAATTTTATTCTGATCCCGTGGGCAGGGTTATATATTATATATATTACTCTCTATTCCGAAAGAAATATATAAAAAATTATAACGTTCGTTCCTGGAGTATTAAATCTTAAAATTGACTTATTTTCAGTAACTGCCCCCCCCCCAAGTTTTTCTAATAGTAAATTATCTTTATCTAAACATTAGTAATTTTTCTTAACACCATTTTTTTTCTAGATTAATAACATTTTATCTTTAATACGGTAGATAATATTTTTTAAATGAACGAATCAATCATATTTAAGCCTTATAACAAATTAAACATGAATTACATCTTTTTGTAAACAACTTTATTGTTTCATTGTTAGATTTGTATGGGGGTTCAACATAGGAAATTATGTTGTGCTTTTACGAATGGGCAATGTAAACATAGCCTATTTTGTAATAATAAAAAAATTTTGTTTAAATTATTAAATTATATCGTATTTTAGTCTCAAAACATTATTCCTTTATAGGTCCGACGTTTCGTCCAATTCTGCGATCCTCAAGGACAATCTTTGTCAATTTTAAACAAACAACAATATTATCAATAAATTATCATACCTTTATAAAATTTTAGAATCACATCATTTAAAAAACCACTTTAAGCAGGTTATTCTGCTCAGATGATTTATATCAGTCCTCAAATTACCCTATGAGAGACATTAAAACATTAGGGAGTCATATAGTTTTGTTAATAAGCAATTCTTAGATTATTTCTAATTACCTAATTATTCAATTGTTCACATTAAATTAAAAATTAAAACTTTTTATTACAGTCAACCTTATTTGTTATAATTTATCAGAACTATATTTGTAACCTTTCTTACACTCAGATCAAACGTTTAATTTATTTATTACAACTATATTATGGCTAAATTTCCTCTTTCTTTGATTATTAAAATTTAAATCAAGGTTAATTATAATTACCAAATTAATTTTATCTCATACTTTTAATAAATTAGTTTTACTTAAAATCAACAAATCTTATAAAGTGTTGGTTCATATTTCTTGTATCTGTTTTAAAATTCACTGTATAATTAATGTTTTTTGATATGTATTGGCCAAAACGTCGGACTTATAAAGAAATTAAAAATGTTTTGAGGGTAAAATAGGATAAAAATTAATTATTTAAACAATATTAACCAGTCTCAAGAAAGTTAAAAGATTACAAATAAAAATAATCTTATTATATTACTTATTATTTTTAATACTACACAGAATATTGTCAATGGATTTATCGTGTAATTTTTGAAAATAAAAAAAAATTAACATTCTTTTTGTTTTTTATCTTGCATGTCTGGTATGAGTAAAACGATCCTTCTCAGATTAGTCTTCTATTAATGCTTTATTTAGTTAAATATTTAGCATTTAATTATCATTTATGTTTAGCACAACAAAAACGCGTAGCTTATGGTCAATTGTTTAAAACAATGTCATTAGAACCTGTATGACGTTCTGGGACAGGATGAATTTTTGGATTAATCAAAGCATTTTACTAACGCTATTTAGACGGTTCGCCTGAAGTTCTTCTAAATACGTATCCAATATTTAGATTAGTCTTTAAAATAGATTTTGATGTTTATTTGGAAATGTAATATCAACAAATATGAATAATACTGCAGATGTGCGTTATCCTTTTTTAACGCAATTTGAAAAATATATAGTTTTTTTTTTAACAACAAAGGAAATATGTTTACTTCTTAGTTAATTGATGGCTTCCCTACTATATTGTACAAAGATGAAGTATGTTTGCCAGGCGGATGTTGCGGTGGAAAGCTGAATTTCTAATATCCTCTTTTTAATAAATCTCCCGGTTGGCGACGGAAAGTAGGAATGGAGACTGACGGCCATCAAACTGTCAGGAGACAAATATTGCCAGGGACTTAAGGGGATCGAAGATGGAGCAGTTTTCCATTTTCCGGCGTTGCTGATGTATGTTTCTTAGGTGACGTCAGAGATAACGTTAGTGAGATCCGTCCAGTTACATTGTTCGTTCAGGACCTGACATCCCTTATCTTCATGAGCCAGTTTTGGATGTTTTAAAACTTTATTTAGTTTAATTTAATTTTTTTTATCTCGTCAAATAAGGTGTTATACTGATAACACTGTTATTTAGAATGTATTCAGAAGTTGTGAGGAAACTCGCTCTTTTTCACTTTATTTGTACTGGCTAATGAATATTCAGTTCATACTGATTAGTCTCAATGATATTTTAAATACCTAATAAATAAACCCTATACACTTTTTTGACTAACAAATTATGACATTCGATGAATTATTATAAAAAATAATTAACACCATATTTTGTTGAGAATATGTTTGTTTTGTTATGATATAATGGTACAGTTTATAATAGATTTAATAAAAAAAATATATCATGAGTCATCTGTAAAAAAATTTTGAAAAGGTATGATATGTAGCTAAACACCAGTAATTCGAAAAATTGGCCAAATAATATTATATGATTGGCATGAATCTGGAAAAAAAAAACACAGCCGTCAGCTGTTTTGTGAAATATGTATTTCCTAGGATTTTTCTATAATAAACATCATGAAATATTTTTTATTCAAAAATTAAATACAATATTGATTTTTGTATATGACCAACGCATCACATTGAGGTTATCCTTAGAATTAATGAAGCGCCGAGAGATACATCAGGCCAATGTCTTTTCCTCTCCATGATATCGTTCCATCATCATAATCTAGGTTGTCAATATCAACTTCGAGAGGGGAATAGGTTTTGAAAATAAAATTTTAAAAATATATATCTAAACACGAGATTATGTGTAATTAAAAAGATAAATAAATAAATTCACTAAAAAGTAGAAATATATCAGCCAGCGAACTCTCTGAGCCCGGATCAGTTCCCAAGTAGTTAATAAATATTGTAAAATTGTATAATTTTATTGTATCTGGTATCTAAATGTAAGGAATTCTGTGTACAGATTTTGGTGTAGCTTGAATGTTGCAATCGAAAACTACGAGTAGGTTGTATTGCAGGTAGTGAAACGGCTCACTTGAACTTAGGGAACCTAATAAAGAAGGAACTCCCTCAGACGGAGTACGATTTAGTTGTTGTGGCTGGAAGACATGTCCGTGGTGTGAAGTTTTAATCAATTCTGGTAAATCATGGGCAAGGGATCGGCGCAAAAGTTTGTCAGGTACAGGCCGCAGTGCCCACCACAACGCAAACTGTAGCAGCTTTACTGGAACTTCAGTCCCAGTCTAGTCTTCTTCTAAACCCGGACACTATAATATGTCTATAAGTTTGTTTCGATTTTTGTTGTAAATATTAAGGTTAATTAACATTTTATACAATAGTGTAAAAAGAAAAAATGTATTATACATATATCCTATTTTTTATGAACTTATTAAATATATCCCCATCATCCACATCCGGAACATAATATAAACATGTCTAAAATAAGTATCATTATGTTTTAACTAAATTACAATTTAAAAAAAAAAATTAAATCTGTACCGCTACAATCCATGAAGGGTCAGGAGTTCAGTACTTAGCAAAGTACTGTTACTACACCAACGGTTGTGCAAGAAGGTGATTTGGTAAGAATCACGCTCGACCCCCAGATTTTTACCCAATTAAGGGCACTCAATTTACGAGGCTGGGTGGACCCCAGGAGGGTTCCAGAACTCACTGGGTTGACTCATGGCTACAGTGTAACAGAAAACAATTTTCTGTCCAGCCGGATTCGAACTCGAGTCTTTGGAGTTAGTAATCTCGCGCTTTTGGTCCATCTACGTTTTGGACTACTCCTAGGACGTTTACCCGTCGATTCAGAGTTTATTAATCCGTTTGTTACTAAGTCCCACAACCTTACACATCCATATTATTCGTCGCATTGCTATAATTTGAATTATATTTACCGGGAGTCCTTCAATTCAGCATTGTGTAGCTTTCTAAAATCTTCCGTTAAATCCTTTTTCGGCTCGAACATTTTAGGTAATACTTTATTTTCAAAAAAAAAAAAGGGGGCGCTGTTCTTTCCCAATATACATATAATAATATAAGAAAATAATTGTTTATCGAGTGTATATGAAACCTACTACATATTTACCTATTGTATTATTTGTGCAGTTGTAAATTACATTAAATAAATAATTTAAAAAAAAAATTGTTTATCGATGTTTTCCATTTTTACTTTTACTTATCGTCCAACATTGGTTTTATAACATATTTGTAATATAATATTTGTCCATATTGGACTCTTTTGTTTCGTCTGTTTTCCCTATGAGATTGAAAAGGCGATGACTATGCAAGCATGTCATTTATACTTCACCGAATCGATTAATGCCGCACAAGGAAGCGATAGTTATATATTACATTTTTCATTCGAGTAACAATAAAGAATCAAATTAATATACAGGATAAATAAAATACTAAGGTAATTGCTTTTCGGAATTGGAATTGTTATTAAATGACCTTTTTATCGAATACTGGGAAGCCAAAAGGTTTTTTTTTTTTTTTTTTTTTACAGAGGGTATTCTGGAAATAGTTTACTTTTAGTAAAGAATGGAATATGGTGTTACATATGAGGCCCACATCATGTTTATATTGAATGTTAGACTTCACAGTTCATTTGAAAGAACAAATTAAAAAACTTTTAATCAAAATAGACTATTTCTACACAAAGCACTGGGGTTATTTATTGCTAAAAACCTAATACTTACCTCCAGTGTAATTTTAGTTTATTATTTCCCTATAAAAATAGCGTGAAGATGATTACCTAAAACAAAAATGTATATTAATAAAAAATATATAAATTCATTTTTTTTCACTATAAAGAAAGATGAATTGTAAATGTTATATAAAAGTAACTCTAAATTGTTATTACATCTACGACAATAAAATACCACCATTCAGCTAAAAGTTTTGACAGTTTCCTGTAACTACCCAGTTCTAATTTTTTCCCCCCATTTTTAGTTAGAAAAATGACAATGACCGATTTCAGGACACTTTTTTGTAAGCCAGAAATGTTTCAAGCTTTTTTCGTAAAATAATATAAGTTTAAGTTGTCGACGATTGTCATATTTCTAGAGGGAGGGGGGGGGGGGGGGCTCTACACATGCCAAATTTCCAGGAAAGCACAAAAACTGCGCAATCATTGGTTAGGACTTAGGTTCTTATAACCCTTAGAAAATACAAAATGCTTATTTCAACAGTCTTTTAAGTTATTATGGTTTAATCTATAATCAAATTCTAAATAATATGATGTAATAACCTGAAAATCGAATATATTTGGACATACGTCTTGTTTCAAGGCTCACATTTTAATAAAATTCAAAAAAGGTTAAGTTCACTAACGTAATTATTAATAATTAAGGTAATTATTTATTAAAGTCACTGAAATATTGCAATTCGCAATTTTAGCCATGTGACTTCCAATAAGTAAATTTTGATAATATAATATTATATAAGTTAGGTTTAAATTGTTTTGTAATACAAAATTCTGTTTTAAATATCTTAATATACTGTTTTTATCATCATTAAGAAATTTTTATAACTGCTACCCTTTTTCCTAAATTACAGTATAAGACCCACTTCATTCTAAAATTTTTTATTTTTTTTTTATTTATTTACTAAAATTTACAACCTTGGAGTATTCTATCAAAAGTTGATATATCCACTTTTTAAAAGTGCAGCATTTATACAAATTAATTTTCTACATTAAAAACTTACTCAGTTTACTTTAGAATAACAGTTTCGATTTTCAAGCTTTTATAAATCCAAATTTTCAAGAAAAAATTATCTTACCTGTTTGAAATTTTCCCATAATAATTTCTAAATAATCACTTTTCAAAAACGGATTTATTAATTTTTGATAGAATACTCTGTAAAACTATTAAAAATAAATAAATAAAAGAAGTATATGTAAACTTTGGCATTAGAAAAACCATGTAATAGATTCACCTTTAATTAAAAAATATACTTTATCAATAATTCAAAAACGTTCTTGGTAACTTCATAATAAATATTGTTACGTGTATGTTACAACAAACAACTAATAATTAGAACTTAGTAGAAAGTTTGATTTTTTGTTATCCTCAACAGCAAGTTTGTTTTTTATTTGTTTATTGGTACGACAGACCATGGATGTCCTAGGCCTCGCGCAATGTACTTAGGAAATACATCGCGTGTTTCTTGACGGGGGTCCGTCATAGGGTGGGTCCGTGACTCCCACGCCTATTTTTTCTTAAACCCATTCATTAGCTGACGGGCCTCACAAATACCCGGGAGGGATCCTGTGAGTGAGTATTGTATAGTTAAGCTGTATTGTATAGCTTAAAAAAATTCCGGATAGGGCCGGGGACTCGAACTCGCAACCTGCAGGTTGGCAGACAGGCGCCTTACTACACTGCTACCGCCACCCCAGTTTTAGCAAACAGCAAGTACTTCAGTTTAATTAAGATGTACGAAATATGAAATCTGAATTAGTATTTACAGCTAAAAATTGTTAAAGGCTATTACCCACAAATAAGAAACGTTAGTAAGAATTATAAATAAATAGAAAGTTTAGACATGAAGATTTTGAAATTAAATTGTTATTTTTCTCTTTTTTAAATATAAAAGCTATTAATTTGTTTTCCTATAAGTAGCCAAATTTTCCTAACCTACTCGATGTACAAAAATAATTAAAATAATTTTTTTTTTTACCGCACCCGGACCATATTCCATTCATACAAAAATAAATGTCTTTCTTCTATTAAGACAATATCCTATAAATTGGACAATTGTTTTTTGAATTCGTGTTTTAAACGTAAGAAATGACTCCAATACGTTGTAGTATAGACTGCCAAGGATTTTAATATCTCTCCTATTGGCAATAAATTTACTTTTCGAAATGGGTAAAATTAAGTTTTTTAACTCTAGTTTTAAGCTAGAGCTATGAAACATTCATACCAAGGTTCAGGCGTTATGAAACGTAACGCTGTTAAATTTTTTACGATACCCGAAATCGCTATCGTCCCCAAGTCTTTTTATGGTTAGGCAGTAAATTCTTTTGAGAAAAAAAATGTTATGAAACGGTTTAAAGGGCAGGAACCCTACCTGTGGTGTGCTTTTCTAAATAATTCTTTAAGTTGAGCCGCCTTGAACTTTGTTGATACTTTCATTCGGTTGCATCATCGTGTAACAGTGCAGTGACACTTTCAAAACTCGTAGGAACCGTTCTCAGTTGCTTTGGATCTTTAATTAATCAAAAGAATTCATAATGCCAGGCCGTTTCAAATGTGATTCGATTTCCAACCAGGTTGCAATATCTTGTTAGTTATTGTTATATTACCTTTCATTTAATGAACCGAATTATCCTCCTAAATTATATTTACAATTTGAGAGGAGACAATTTTATATTATTATTGAACTGTTTATGATATTCATTTTTCATATGAAAACTTTGTTTTGATGCCTATTAAATATAAATATAATACGAAACTGTTTCAATATTATTAGTGTTTATTTTTACAGTAAATCAAAATAAATAGCATACAAAAATATATAAAGTTGTATAATAACAATTAGCATGAAAAAATAACGTAAAATTAAACAGAATTTTATATTTAAGAAAAAATATTATTTTTAATTCAAGATGATAAAAAAGATTTATACATGTTAAGAATCAATATATTTCTTTTTGACAAATTTTTAATATTGACATTCTATTTCTTAAAAATTGATTTAATTTTATCAAATCAGCATAATATGCTTAAAATATGTCATTTTTTATGGTTGAAGTATAGTTCGACCAACCCCTGAAAATAATTCTTAACAGAAAAATAAGAGAGATTAAAAATTAAATTATTAATTTCATAATTATAATTTCCATACGCATATGATAAACCTGCTTAAATTAGATACTACAAAGATAAAAATAGTATCATGCACATAAAGCTTCATGTATCTTCACCGTACACACAAAACTGTAGATATAAATAGTATTATGAACCTAAGAAATTAGAAGTTACGTAGTAGAACTAGGTTATAATTGTTTTAAAAAACAAAATCGCTGATAAGTATGTTAGAAAAAATAACAATTTGCTGATGTTTTGTATCTTAATAATTGTTCCGGGTAACCTACGGCAACCGAAAGGTTGAATTGGAGGGGCTACCATAATACACATTATGACATCGAATAGCCTACAGGATATACTAGCGCCCATGTAGCCAACATTCAAAACTCTCTGGGCTGGATGACCATTGTGTATGAAGTACACCTTAATGCCAGGAACACTTCACTTTTGGTTGGCTGGTTGGGTGGACTGTATAATTGAAACATGATTGAATGAAAATAAAATTATATTGTTTAAGTTACAGGTGGGTAGGGAATGGCCGAAATGAAACATTGATGGGGTAATAAATTTTGAATGACTGGAGTATGGAAAACTGTAGATTTAATGAGGTGGTTGGTGATGATGTAGATGTTAGTTGTTGCATTTAGTGGAGTTATTCCATTCTCCGGCTTCTCCCTCCTTATCTCTGGAATTCCCTCATTTCTTTATCCTTCTCTCTCCTCTGCTCCGGGTGGCACCTCTGAGTCTCTCTACTCACTCATTTTCATTACCGAAGATTGTGAAGAAAAAGAACTGTGTTGGCAAAATACAAAAACCAAGATGGCTCTCTCTCATCCGCCGGGTTGCTTCTCTTGCCACCGAGAGCGCTGGAGGAGGCAAGCTTTTGTTGCTGGCCACAAGGGCGCTGGTAGTGCCCTTCTGAATGGGAGCCCCCAATTTAATTCAGCCCATGGCGCTAGTATTGCCTACATTATGGCAGCCTTTCCAATTCAACCTTTCGGTTGCCGTAGGTTACCCGGAACAATAATTGTTTCAAACAGCTTAGTCGTTTCAATTGAAAGGAAAATAGTGAACTAAAACCAGAATAATCTCTATAATTTGGGATTTGGTTTATGAATTTCGATTTTTATAGGTTTCGCATATCCTGTTAATGATTCTTACTAACTATATGATCATTTCGTTTCTACCATTCTGTTATTACCTCAATTTACGTCAGATGTTCTGTTTTTATGGTTTTATATTAATTTCGTTTTGTTTATCAACTATTATTTTTACAAGCTATTAACCCTTAACATATGAATCTTCTCTAATTCCATTTAATTATTTTTTCATATTCTTATCCCTAATTTTGCATGAGACTAAACCTCATATTATAAATAAAGCTCGAATTGTTGTAATAACAATGCAAGGCCCACTTGGCCGATCTAATATTAAAGAAACATAAAAAAATATGTACATAATTATACGGGCAGTATTATTAATTTTATATCTTATTTAGTTCTTTTGCGAAACAAATAAAAGATTATCATAAACGTAAGCATGGATAATTTATAGTTGTTTTTAACTTTTTATTTCTACCAATGTGTTACATTGATAAATTACCCTTATACTTGACAGGAAAGTCGTCGATCCCCCAAGACTTGTTAAGCACACATGATTAACGACCCATGAAGGCCTTCCTTAAAAACAACAGGCATCCGCTTGTAGAACGCCAGACGCCAGACTACAAAGCTCCTCCAATCAATCACATCAGTAAAAATACAGCAGGCCGTGGCTGTGGCAGGATGACGACGTGAGGTATAGGCGGGAGGAAGCAGCCGACAATTGGGTCTAACAGACTGCATCCGCCTCCCAGTCTGGCCGCAGTGGTCTAAGTCGCTGTCCTCAGACAAGGGGTGAGGCTTTCGGTTAATTAAAATAATTACATATATATGGAGCCTCCATATGCTTGTATACGCTAAAAACACGCTTCAATTATGTTTTAAAAGTTCTGAAGATAACGGGTTAACGCTTACTCGTATCCTAGCAAAAGAGGTGATAAAAAAGGAAATTATTGGAAACAGAAGTGGCAGGAATTGGAGGAATATTATGGGGCTAAACCCGGTTTTTCAAATGTTGCCCATCTGCGCGGAATATTGCCACAGTCAGACTTAGCGTATGGGAATCTAAGAAAAGTGTGTCCGATTCTGTTTTTCTCCATATGCAGGCTTATGGCTTATGTGCGTTTAAAATAGGAACGCCATATTTGAATGATAATTTTGGTCTGCTATCGATTCGGTCGATTTTCTGGTGTAGAAAGGAATTAATCTATTTATGTGTAATATGCTAGATGCATGATGGTATCGATAACTGCTCTGTATTGAAAATGTATCATTCCATTCTTGGGAACATGTCACAAATATAGTGAAATTAAAATAATATGTTTAAGGCAAGGAACCTCTCCAGAACAGTTTATTAAAAGACTTTATAGAACTCTTGTTAACTATGTTCGACGCACTACACTGGAAAGAGCTTAGTTGGGTTAACATAAGAGGGATTAATACCACAGTTTGTTTTATTGTTTTTTTTTAATAATAAAAAAATACAAAATTTTCCGAATACAATTTAACTGTTATTAAATACCCATGACACTTTGTCATCTTCCGGTACTTCGTCATCCATATACATATTTTAAATATTTTCTACTTTTTACTTTTTATTTTTTACCCACTCGTTACGTTTCCTCTTAAAAATACTTAGTCATTCATGTAACGTCTCTCGGAGTTTTGTCGTTATCGGCGCAGAATACCACTTGGCGTTTGCTTTTCAAGCTAACAGGTTCGTTTTATTCTCTTTTTTTCCCTATCTTTATTTTACCACCCATTCTTTTCTCATTTTCCTTACCCACGTTATTAGTTATGTTCAGCATATATTATTATAGTTGTTTTCAATTTTTTTTTCTTCTATTCATCTCTTTTGTTAAACTTTACTTATATTTTGCCTCTTTATCAATTATTATGGTATAAATTTTCTTTTTCTTTCCATACTGCAATTTTTAAATTAATAATAACTAATATATTCATAATTCTTTGCATTATATAACTTCATTTTCATTTTATTTCCTTAATTATGTTATTTTACCTACTTCTTCAATTACCTATGTATACATTT
>NW_027114928.1:1173012-1177478 GCF_000696795.3 Halyomorpha halys
AGTATGTATACATTGTTGAAATATTGAATTAATCTAGAAAAACAATGTTATCATACTTATATTCACATATATATAAATCTATGCACATATCTTACTTAGCTTATACAAATTGAGATATTTAGAATTCCGGTGCAAATACACATAGTATGATGAGCTAGAAAACTACCCAGTATTGACCCCTGTTAAAATATTAAATTAATTTTAAAAAAATAATAATATAATAGTAATATTCACACATTTATAAATTTATGCACTTATCATACCTAATATGGACTAACTCAGGCATTGATAATTCCAGCGCAATTGCATAATATGTGCTGAGTTTGAAAGCTATCCAGCATATATTCATTGGTCAACTATTGATTTTTTTAAAAAAAAAAGCTAATACAATAATATTCTCATATAAATAAACCCATGCACATATACCTAATGTGGAAAAATTGCGAAATTGATATTTCCGTTGCAAGTAAACATAGTTCGCTGATTTTCAAAGCTATCCAGCATGTATTTTTAGAGTATTGAATAAGTTTAAAAACAGTAATCTAATAATGATAAATTATAATACTCAATGTAATTTATAATAATAATAAAAGCCCTTAGTATTTATTTGTATCTCTTGTAGCTTGTGCTTCTTCGATATTCTTCTCATTTAACGAAGTTGAACTAACATATTTAACAAAACAGTAGATTGAAAGGGTGCCAAAATAGTAATAACAAAGGCTTAGCGATCCTAATGGTTCAATGCCGATACCACCATCAGGGCTATGATCCCCGTCTAAAGACATATCAGTTTTTTGTCAGTGATTATTTTTTAGGGGTCAAATAGTTATCATATTTTTTGTCGCTATACTATTATCTAAATTATATCTACCAGATGCAGTTCTCCCAATTCAAGCCAAAAAATATTAATGTTTAAAAATCTAATTCGTCAACGGTAGTTTTTATTAAAAATCAAATGGGAAGTTTTCTATCTTAAGTCAATATATCAACTTTTTAAAAAAATATATAGGAACAAGTCAAATAGAAAGTTAAATTTTATTAAAAATAATGATCTATAACAACTATTTGACTTGGGATTTTTTTAAAAATATCTTTATTGAAATTTACAACTGTATTTTATATAATACATTCAGTAAATTTGTTCTTAGTAAAAGGAGAAATTTAAATATTAAAATAAACTGAACAAGTGTAAGCAATATTCGCAGAAAAATCCTTTACTTTTGAGCAGTGGGTATACTGAAATTAGAAATTAAAATACTAAAATTCATTGTTATCATTACTTTTACAGAATAAAAGAGAACTGTTTTTAGTTTTCACATTTTTTATAACCTTTAAAGTTAATATATGAAAACGAAATGTTATAAACGTTTAACCATTGGGCGGAAATACGAAAAGGTATATATTTAATATTTAAATATATATTTGAGAGCTAAAGATAATCATTGTTTAAATTAAATCGGTGCTATTTGTTAGCAATAGTTTGCTGGCGTTATGTTAACGTTTTGTTGTAATCGGACATACTACCCCTTCACTGTATCTTTCGCAAAGCTTTCCTTCCTGGGGGAGTTAATGATACCATCAGGAGATGTCAGGACGTGGCACCAACCATTCGACACGTCAACAAGAGATAACTAGGCTTAGGGGAGTCTCTCTATCGCCTCTCACATTACTAACATTTTCCAAGCATCTGGTATCCTCTGCCTGGTGTTGAGTTTATTCTGGCGTCAAGATCTGATTAATGATAAATCATGATATATTTCAACAATCATTAATGAGAACCTTAAAACTATGTATATATGTTGGGCATACAGTCATTTCAGAGCAATGCAATGAATGATATTCTCTTCAAAGTGTCAAATAGACCTGACTGAATATTATAATTAATCTTTAAAATAAAAATGAAAATGATAATTTCTACCGCTGTAAGTAACTAACGAATGTAAAAAATTTTAGATTTTTAAAAAGTTTCTGGAAGAACGGTTATACAAGAAGATGATTGTTCATGATCGCGCTTAACCACAAGATTTTTCCCCTATTAAGGGTACCCACTTTAAGAGGCAGGGTGGACCCCACAAGGCTCCCCATGAGTAAATATAATTATGTATTTTGTTACAGTAACAAAATACATAATTATCTCCCATAGTTCCATCGAGTTGGTAGCACAATCCTAAAGGATTAATAGCGCCTCAAGGTTTTCGAAAATAAAGTATTACGTATATTCGAACCGAAAAAGGATGAATTAACGGGAGGATTTAGATACTACACAACGCTGAATTAAGAGACCTAGACCCAGTGAATATAATTCAGGTTATAGCATTGCGGTGTATAAGATGGGCGTGTAAGGTTATAGGGCTTAGTAACGAACGGATCCCTAAAATGTTAATAAACAGTGAACCAACGGGTAAACGTCCGACAAGTAGACCGAAACGTAGAAGGGAGCATTGCATTAAAATGGTTTAGTAGAATTGGGTTTGAAGGGGCATCACCGAAAGGATATTTGTAGAGAGCGATTGGTTGTATCAGCATCGAACCTTCGGCCTTTTTTAGGCCTTTATTATTATTACTATTACTAATTAAATATAAAATTTAAGCAAAAGATTGATATGGAAATTAGTAATTAGACACTGCGTTATATCTGGAACCATAATTCAACGGAATTCCGAAATTTCCTGGTACTATCAAAAATAAATATGGACCGCTACACCCTATGAATGGTCATGGCGCAGTATTTTACTAGGAACTGTTACTAGACAAAAAATTGTGCTCGGAGGTGATTTGGTCAGAATCACACTAGACCACGAGATTTTTACCCCAGTTAAGTGTACCCACTGTATAAGGTGTGGTGGACTCCAGTGTCCACTCGAAACTCGAAGGGTTGACTCACGGGTACAGTAACTGTATAAATAATTATCTGTCAGCCTGATTCGAACTGGGTGCTCAGAGTTAGTTGCACAGAGCGCTCCTAATTATAATTGATAGTAATACTTGTATTAAATACAATGAAATATTATAAAGTACCGTAGGGACATTCAGACTATATACGAGATACCCTTTATTGTATCGATGTAGAGAAGGACGGACGTGCATTCCACAAAGATAACTCCTAGTCCATTGCGACGGTAGGATTCGCTCATTGCCATCCTCCATGAATACAAAGGCTTCCTAATGCGGACACATGTAACGGATCTCCACCAGCATACTAAGACGGAGCGCAGTAGCTAGTCTATGAAAATACCCAAAAGACCGAGGAAAATTCGATTGGCGAAGTATTATTCAATATGCAAAGAGGTAAGAGAAAGATCGAAAATATAAACAACTGGACAATCCATGAATATTTATGAAAGTCGGACGGGCATGAGGTAGTACGGACCTGTTTTTCAAATTCCATTCCTTCGAGTCAGGTCTATTTTCTTTTACTTCAGGGAATTGATATTACTAATAGTCCCAATATAGCCTCTTCACTACTTGATATTTGCATATGACCGTGATAAGTATGTTAATAGGTGTGTTTTTCTTGGCTTAGCAATAGAGCCTGCTTTCGTATGAAAAATAACTTCTCTTTTTCATGTAAATATAGGGTTCTCACTGTTTAGTTTTTGTAAAAATGTTAAACAATACAGTAGGGATTATTACATCATTGCCACCTTATGCAGGATCTATATTTTTGTTACTTGCTGCAAATCCAAGAATTGTTTAAAGGTTTGGTAAAGAAAGGAAGCAACAAAGGCTTTTTTTTTTTTAATTTTGTCGGCTATTACATTCGATTTACTCTATTTGCATCATAAAAAACAAACAAAATAACGATAGGTAAAATGAAATGAAACACGAAATAGAAAAGTAGGTGATAGATAATTCAGATTCAAAGAATTGGTAATTCATAACTTATAAATCCAAATTTCATTCTACATTTCTTATCACATACTCCTTAGTTTAACGACCCGAAATATTTAATGACTTAATAAATTTATATTTGGAGTGTGGTAAATAATAAAGAAACTGTTGAAGTTTATTGACAAGATTTAAATCAAAGTATTTAAACCGAATCTATAGAATTTTCTAATATACTATGTTAAAATGGAGTTGAATATTGAATCTGAAGGTTGGGAAAATTCTTTAAATAATTCAAACATAAAAAATACAAATATTTATCTTTTTGTAGTTTAAATCAAGGCATTAACTTAGCACAAACGCTGGATGTAGCACATGACCCCTTTATTTGTGCTCAACAACACACATTCCACTGGTGGGCCACAAATTTAAGACAACTTATACCAGCCAATCCAAAAGATTCTTCTACATTCCTGTGCATGCATCTGCCTAACTTTGGCAAAAGTATAGACTTAACGTTTACATTTCATTTCACCCTCACTCCGACACAGTCATCTATTTTTTGTTTCTTTTGACCGGAGTTAATTGAGCAATTATATATAATAGTATTAACATATTTTGTAAATTTCAATTATTAT
>NW_027114928.1:1177548-1182560 GCF_000696795.3 Halyomorpha halys
TTTATTATTATATTTTAAACCTCGGTGTTTAGGTACCTAGTACATTTAAAAAATAATTAAACTGAGAATCCAGATAAATTGCTAGACAAAAATAAATTAATTTTAAGTGTTGTGAAATCTTTCTATATAGGTAATATTCATGGAAGTATTTAATATTTCAAAACTTTTAATCCAAGAGGGCCATGAGTGTATACAAATATAATTCTAAATTATCTACATTCACTAATCCCGTAATAATTAATACATTTTATGTATTTAAACTATTTTATCAAACATATATACTACGGTACTATATATCTTTTTCCCGGGATTCTAGGGCGACGCATTTCGCAAAAATGAGGCAATGAGTGACTGATTTCTAATTTCGATAGAAATTCACTTATTAAATTTTATATTTAATTAGTGGCGTTAAACATTTAGTTTGGTGATTTTTGCATTGAGAAAAGAATAAAAAAGCAAGTTAAAATGGAACTACATCCAAGATAAGTAAATTCGCAGATTCGCCGTTTTGGCTTACCACCGACGACATAAAGTAAGGGAGATATTGATCATTATGTATGTTGAATTTTCCTTATTGTTTTACTTGAAATCCTGTATTGAAACGAGCGGTGAGAATAAGGGGTTAAAATCATGGGAGCCGAAAGTGATGGCGGCGAACAAAGACAAACAAACTTGAAGGAAGTAGGTGTGAAGCGTAAGTAATTATGCATGATGACATAAATTAACTGAACAGGGCCTAAACCACCCAGTCACAAATTATAGAGTTAGGAAAGTGAATTTTATAACTTAAAACATTATATTAGTAGTACGAAGATGTTGAATAACATTAGCTTATCCCTAATCAAAATCTAACAATGTGATTGATTAACCATATTTGCCTCCTTAATATCTCAAAAACTATTTATTTTTGTAAAAATTACCACATTTTTAGTAAATTTTATTTTTCAATGTACTCATTTTTCACCAAACCAACTTTTACATCCCATACTGCTTCCTAAAAACAACAAGTAAACAATAAGTTTTCTTTTTAAAAAATTGAATTTTTTTAAGTTTTGGAATCACAATACCTAAAACGCAGGATGACACATCTTTTATAATCCTATAAACCCACCAAAAGTGCCAGGGATTTTTTGAGAATTTAGTTAAAAACATATAGTTGATAAAATGATGGATCAGACTTATGTGAGTAATTAAAAATAAATTGAAATATCAGAAAATAATGCTTATCATAAACCAGAAATTAAAGACCGCATTCAATTAAATTATTTATTCATCGGAATAAATATTAGTCGATTAACTATTAGTGGAGTAGTATTTTTTTTGTTCAGTCGGAACCGTACAAAACAAACGAAATATTGAAATGTCAAGAGCTAAGAGTGAACATGTGTTGACATACAAACATAGTCATACATGAGCTCACATAAGCTCACTTATATTTATCGTTCATCCTTTATCTTTTCTCGTACACATGTTAGATTACTCAGACAGTCGAACTAAGGAGTGCTATTTCGAGACCATGAAGGCACATCTGTTGAGTGCTCGGTACAGTACGGTCGTATGAGTCACAACATTTGATTAACAAAACAGGAAAGCTTACAAAAGTTAATTTATTAGGTTAGAATAAATTCGTGCTATTCTACTCCAGTAAATACATAAGATACAATTTACAACACTAAATAAAAACAGATAATATACTAAACAGAAACAAAAAAAAAAAATTCAATATTTTTTTGTTAAGCGCTACAGGGATTGAAATTTAATTCATCAATAAATAGTTAAAACTACTTTTTGTTATTCTTTACCGCAAACCTGACATTCATTAGCGGTCCATCATCTATGAACAAAATTTATGTAATAGTTCTTTAACTATCAATTATTTATGATTAATGTATCATCAGCTATAATGTTTTATTCCTTCATCTTTCCCTTCGAGTACCTCTATTCATTACGAACCATTGAACAAAAAACCTTAGCACGGCTGGGGATCGGCAAACAAATTTTCTCGGCCGGTGATCAGGGGATCAGTAACCCAGTTAGTGGATCCCTCTCGCTTTAATCAAATATACAAGAGTTAGGAGCTAATAAAATAATCGTCGGGACTCGATTGCAGGACCGTTCGGTTGGGGGAGGGGGTTAGGACCCTGGTGGGGAGAGCAGGAAATGGAAATTAAAACCAGGATGACAGATCTCCCGCAGCATCCTAATTTGCTAATGGTAGGAGCTCCTCTGTTTATCGCTGTCGTGGTTAATTACGTCTAGACCCAGCGGGACGGGCTTTATGGCAGTGCGTACTGCTGGCCACACCACCCCACTATAAAATTCAGGGGTGCTGGAAGGTGATTTAACTTTACTGCCTCGATTAATTGGGGAAAAGATCATCATGTAATTGGAAGACTTCGCCGACTACGATAGACAGAGGTTTGTCGATTGCCATATTTACAAATACATCATGGAAATTTATTTCACCGATTAACTATAATTAGGCTACTGTTATTCATGCAAGGTTTGTAGCAAAAAGTTAATCTAATGCTTCAGGATCCTTTGTTTGTATCTCTGGGCACATTAAAAGGTATTTGCCTGGATACGGATACTGTTTTAATATTTTTGTTAGCTAATAAAGTAAGTTTTAATAAAAGAAGTAAAAGTTTTAATCACTGATAAACAGGCCTTAAGTGATAGTAGATCCTCGACCAAGCCTGATAGTACTAATATATTGCAACTGTTGTTACTGTTGTAAATCTTATCGAAAGGGTAACTGCCATACAGTGTCCACCATGGACGTTGTCAAAGTACAATGTTAATCCTGGAATCAATATAATTGATAAATAATTATGAAGTTCTAACGAACTCGAAGCTTCGATACCCATACCACCAAACGATCTCTGCATACTTCCTTCCAGTGATGCCCCTCCAAATCCCATTCCACATAATCAGTTTTAACGCAATCCTTCCCATCTACGTTTCGGTGTACCCCTTGGACGTTAACCCGTTGGTTCAGTCTTTCAATATAATTGATAGATAATATTATAACCCTTTGTTTAATTAATAGAATTTTTATTTTTGTATTAGTAACTGTATCCTAGGCCAGAGGTCAACAAGAAATGATTTGTGAACAACGTGTGGCTCTTTGATAATATTTTGGTTATATAAGTGAGATATATAGTTTCCGCTTCTTAAATAAGTTATTTTTTGTGCAAGCAAACTAGCCGTTTAGGCCAATGTCATAGATTCCGTATCTTTATTACAATTTTTACGCTTATCACATGAATACTAAAATTTTTCTAAATACAACAATTTTAAAAAATAATAGGATAATAGGGTCCGGGTGCGGTGAAAGAAACATTTTCATTTATGTTTACATCATTTGTAATTGTTTGCACCTTTTGTATCCCTGATGATGCCCTGCAACTTGGGGCGTAACGTAGGCTCAATAAAAATAGTTTGATCACTATTTGAGTTTTTCCTTGACACATGGTCAATCATTCATTTTGAAAAAAAAAAATGCATAAATTTTCTTAAGATTATTTCAAATCAATCGATACCTGAAAAACCTCATAGATTTATTATTGATCCTTTGCAAGGAAACCTGAGCGAATGAAAATATCCCGCCATCTGGGTTCGTAATATCATCTTTTGAAGTGCAATGGTTTATAAGGTTAAATGAAATTAAAATGTTTTGCTGCTGTTATTGAGATTCTAGAAACAGAAAAATTAACTAATACAGAGCTGTCATTGCTCCAAAACTTAAAAAAAAAAAAAAAAAAAAAAAAAAAAAAAAAAACGAACTGTACAGAAGAACTGGTGGCATTCTAACAATAAGTTTGAATCAAATTTTGTATATATTTCCTGATACCAAGAAGTATTATTCAATTATGATAAATTATATTCATACATTCCTAACATTTTTTATTAATTATTTTAAATATCCAAATTGGAAAATGGTTAAATTGTAGGTTACTATTAATAATTATGTTTGACAGAATTTTTAATAAGAAAATAAATAAAAAAAACTAGTTCATAATATAGTTTGGAATAAAATGTCTGACCTAAGTGTGAGATAGGTTAAATACTATTATTGTTGAAAACTAAATGCTAATATTTTGTTGTATTTTATTTTATAAATATTTGCTGATATATTTTGAGACTGCTGATATTGTTCAATTATAATAAATTATATCCATTAAATTTCATTACTCTTTATTAATTATTTTAAATGTCCAATGTTTCGGCGAACTTAGCCATCATCAAGGACAATTTATTAAAGAAGAGCTTATCAGAAACTTATTATGAACAATTTTAAAACCATTTTTTATTGTGAATTAAGAAGGGACTCATGTTAATTTGTTAATTCATTAGTTCCGTTTTTTAAATTACATATATTTGTTACTTTTCCATTTAAGTATATAAATTTTTTAAGTTGAAAATTATATTGCACTGCTTCCTATAACTTATCAATAACAATGATATTTAATCTGTCTAACAATCAGGCCAGGCGACCGATCATTCCTTTCTTCTTTTTCAAACTGTATTTTGCACTACTTGTTTATTTATTAGATTATTAAAGATCCTTTCAAAATGAGTCATAAATAATACCTAAAATACATAGTAGTTATATTTGGGCATTTAAAATAACTAATGATGAGTTTTGGGACTAAATGGATATATTTTATTATCATTTGAATTTTATGTTCCTGGTATCTCAAAGGACCTAGTGCTTTGTAGCAGTCCTAAATAAATTTTAAAAAATCCCTCCTACTTAATAGTATATAAGTAATTATTAATTTAGAATTGTAATTGATTTTTAAATTATTAATAACAACTTTGTAATAAAAGTTATTATTTATTAAATTGTTTTTGATGATGGCCAGATTGGCGGAAACGCAGGACATTAAAAATAATTAATTGAGTTGTCTTAACGGACATAATTTGTTACGATTGAATAATATAACCAGTCTCGAACAAGATATTAGTAAATATTTATAAAATAAAAATTAACAAAATACTAATTAAAT
>NW_027114928.1:1183191-1200384 GCF_000696795.3 Halyomorpha halys
TATAATAATTATTTTAATTTAGGTAAACATAATTTACAAATTGAAGATTAAAAAATTCCTCCTATTTCTCGTTTATTTTAAAGGTTTTTAATTTATTTGCTATCTAAAAGAAACAAGCGAAATTCTACTTTAATTAAATATAAGGTTAATAATTATTTTAAAATGTTATTTTACCAATGAAATTCATGTTTATATACAATTATCTAGGAAATTAGCAAAATATTTTGAAATATAGAAGTCATAAAGGAGTAGTTTCTTCTAAAAAAGAAAATAATAATAATAAAAATAACTAATGTACTATTTTTGACAGTGTTCTAATAAATTTTTAAATATTATTTCACAATTGCTTTCTAGCGTGTAGAATACTTTTTAGGGTAGTGTTTCCGGAGGGTTTTCAGTTCTAACAGATGTTGCCTTTGTTGTTCATTGTTCTATAATGAAGAAGAAAACATCTCGTAGAGACAAACGAACGCATCGCTAGGAATAATGAACCCTCGTAGCGGAAGGAACTGCATAGATTAATCTTTGAAGAAGCTGAGCGGCAGAGCGAGGATGCACGCGCTGCACCACAACACTATGTGCAGGCCCCTTTGTAGCCGCTGTTATTACAGGAGACTGCTCCCTCAACAATGGGGACCCTTAGCAAAGTAACTCGGGGACAATGCCTTCTCCCCCGGGATCGGAGTAACAATAGTGGTTTGTCGCCGTGGCAATCGCAGTCGGTTTGTCTTGTCATCAAAAGATAAGTGCATTAAATGCTTGCGATTGTTTTCTCTCGATCGCCACTAGTTGTTCAAGGACATCATATGTCTCTTTCGATGTGATACAGAAGAATTTCTTTATGTTTTTTCAATAATAATATTTCCCATTTACCACGAACGATAATTCAATACAGAGTGACTCAGGCATTTAGTAATTTTGAGTCATTTCCATAACAAGTCATTTAAATAAAGGCGAGGTTAGGCCAGAAATATTCGTTACTTTTCATTTACTACAAGAATTAACATCATTTCATAGAACCAATAGAAGTGTGTTTAAAAAAAATAGTCCCTATACTTTAGCGGTTACTTATGTTTATGTTCTTATATTAGCAACGAACATATCCATAAAATGTTAATAAACAGTGAAGCGGCGGACAAAGTGTCTTTGTAAAGAATGCGTCGTTCACTTACTGTGAAAAACTTACTGTACTGTTACTGTACCGAAAAAAACCGAAATGGTTGGATGATAATGTAGGCACTGCTAACGCCCCTTTTGGCCAGTGGTAGAATCTATCGCGCTCTCTATCTGAAATCTATCCTCTAGTGCTCTCTGTGGGGTGAAGAAAACACTTGGAGGGTCAGGGAGCTATCTTTTCTATGAGCAGTAATTTTCTTTTCTTTTCATTATAGCAATGAGTGAGTAAAGACATTCTGAAGTGTCTCCCCGGCAACAGAGTATAGGAGAAATAAAGGGATGCGGAGAAGAATAAGGAAGCATGGAGGAAGTCGACATTTTTTCATGTAATTCACACTATCACATCCATCATCGAAATCAATCGACTCCCTTTAACCATAAATGTTATGTTTCGACCATCTCTATAACCCGTTAATTTTATTTTATCTTTCATTAGAATTAATTTATGCACACAGTACACTGACTATCCGCAACCGGTGACTAACCGCAAGTGGTGAAGTAACGCCTGGCCGTAGGTTGAAGACGCACTTTATACACCACATACACAAACCATTTTATGGCCTGGTTATTTGGACTGAGTGTTCCCTCAAGAGTATATTTCTTTGAATATTCTAATCCAATAGTACTCGTGATTTTCACCGTTTATTTTGTAATTTTACTTGGCTTTTCATTGCTTAATACTTAAATTATTGCCTCTAATAAAACTAATTAGAAATGTAAAGATTTTTACTTAACTAATTTGGGGTTTTTTTCACGATGCTCCTAATGCAAAAGTTTATTCCTCGGTCTATAACATTTTAATTTAAGGTTTCTGCCTGATGTGGGACCAAACTGTTAAGTAGTTAATCTGGAAAAATTGTATAAAATGTGTTTATAAAATATTTATTTTATTTCGGAATATCAAATGCGTAGCTTCCTATTGAAAAGTAAAGCATCAATCATTAATATTGGTGAAAGTTTTCATCTTTTATCATCGGAGAAATAAATATATTCAGCAAGTACTCTGTTGTTGAAATCAAAATAAGATTAGCTGGGGGTAGGGATAAGGCCCTTGAGGAATATCCTTAGGAAGATAAAAGCTCTAGGACTTAGGGCCATGAGACATGAAGCAACTGACTGTGGGCGGCGAGGGAGTCATTTTCCTCACTTCAAAAGATCTCCAGCGATAAAACAACTGGCTCAATACACTCAGACAAAACTATTTCTGTTGCATTCTTAAACATCTATAGTAATAGGTATATTTAGCTCTGGGGTGTTTATTACCATCAGCGAACCTCCTCTCGGAATAACCGACATTTTATACAGAGGCCCATAACCTCTGCCCGGTGTTTGTAAACGGGATGAAAGAATCCTTGGGAACGAGCAGCAATCATATGTTCTTTTTTTTTTTTTAAGAAAATGGTTTAAAGTAATTTTTCAACCCTATCGTATAACCCTAGGCCCTTTGAAGTGGTTTTAAGTTTTTGTCCTACCAAGCACTTTATAACAGTTTCTATTTTAAACACAGTTAAAAAATAACTAGTAAAGATCTAAACTACGACGGTTATAACGACAATTATTTCGTTCTCCTAATTTTTAACAACAATATACGATTTTTTTAATTCTACTCGATTTCTGCTTGTATTTAATTCACTGCTGTGTAGTGTTATGTGTTTTATTTTTAACGACCCAAGGCATGCAGAACCAAAAAATAATATTAAATATTAAGAAAATATGAACTTTCCTTTTTTTTTTTTTTTGTGCATCTACAGTTTATATTTCCACATCCACATCTCTTTGCATTTCAAGTCGAAATCAAGTTCCTTAAATTGCTATTATGATATTCGTTCAAAGAAAGGCAAAAATAACTGTTCAAATGCTACTTAAAAATAATAATAAATTTCATAATGCTGTAATAAAATATTTTGTAGACTTAAAGATTATATATAACAAATAGTGAAAATATTGGGAAAAAAAATTAAAAATCAAACAGTACAGATGTAAATCACGAAACTGACATAAAGAATGTTCCGTAAGAAAGTTATTTATATGACACAATGCGAATTAATATAATCAATATTGAAAGAATTAGAAAATTAAAACATAAATATTGAATTTGAAAATTACTGTGCATCTTTTCTTCATTGTATTATAAATACCTTCTTGTTTTTCTTGTCCATTGTATTGTTAATATTGTTTTCTTTCACACATTTCATTAAGTTAGTTTCATTTTTTTTTAATATTTCAGAGGGCATTGTTTCAATTTCCTTTTTTTTTTTTTTTTTTTTTTTAATTTTGTCAATACTGGTTTAATTTCTTCCCACAGTATCTTCTATATCATTTTTTCTCTTGGATTATGTTTATTTTATTATTAATATAAACACTACTTGATTTTTTTTTCTCATAATCTTTTCAATATTCGTATGGTACTATACTTACCTCTGAAATATTTTATTTTATTTTCTGTTAGAGTCATCTATCTACTTACGTTTCTGTTATTGTGTTTCGTAGTTCGTTTGATGTCTGTATATACAATTTTTTTTAGAATATCTTAATTATGGTCAGATCACTTTTTGGTTTCAGGGCTGATAAAATTTGAAATTTAGGTTGAAACGTCCGACTATCTTCTCATATTTATACTTCCATATAAAACTTTTTTCTTTTTTTTCTTTTGCTTCTATTAAAGATTTTTTACTTAAAAATATTTTGTGTACTATTACCTTCTTCTTTTTTTTATCTTAATTTTCTGCCATATGACCGCTCTGTAAACCACCAAAAGTTATCTTCATTATTCGAATTCTATGATAGAATTGATGGGTTTATTAGATTTTTACTATTAGCTAGCCGATGGGGTTGGAATATTGCCTCTTAAGTTGCTTATTCTCCTGTTGATTTCCCAGGAGGTGTAGGTTAATTTAGAGGGCTTCGTAGCAACGAATTTGTCCATCAATGCTGCCCTGTAGCCTCTCAGGCTCCTAATAAACGCAGCAATTTTTCTTTCTATATTCACGAAATATGAAGGAGTCAAGAGATATTTGATAAATTATGCTATTTTTTGAGTCTAATTAATATTAAAATATCGTAAAATATTAGGTCGATTGAACTGTATTTAACAAAAATAAATGATAAATATTTTCGTATGAATATGAAAAGCTATTTTAATGCCAAAAAAAGTTTCTTCAATTTAAAATAAAAATCTATTTCAGGCTCTTATAAATTGATTATTTCTGCTTAAATATATTTAAAACAGAATTAATCGTTTCTTATCTAGGGGAAAAGTCATTCTGTCGTGATTGAATTTCATAGAACACTAAAAAGACCATAAACTGTCTATTACAATATTACAGCAGTAGTAGACAAACAGTCTAAATTCTAAAATTCGGGCTTTTTGGCTCCACTATACTACCGAATTCCTCTCGTATCCAATGCATTCTCCATTGGTTAACTTTAATTTTTAACTATTTTTATTATACCACCATGTAAGTAAAATAACATTACTATATATTATAAGTAAAAATAAAATATTATAATGTAATCATATATAAAATTAAATGTTACACGATCATATGTATTATAAAATATTACACGGTGATCACTAAAACTCTTTTATGTAATCAAAAGATTTGTTCTTTAATTATTAGAAAACAATTATTATTAGTTAAAAATTATTAGATTTTTTTTTCTGTTTTGCATATTCTTTTTCTCACACTGCTCTTCTAATTGTTTTTGGTTATCAGCCATTTTAAAAGGACCATAGTGAAAGGAGATTCTGTAATGGGCTAAAATGAAATCTAATAAAGAATTATTATTTTTGTTAATTTTTAATTATTTTGCTTATTCTACTGTTTTAATGTTGGTAAAATACTTATAAAAATATAAACTTATTATTTTATTATATTTTGTTGACCGTATAATTTAAAGTATTTAGAAGATAGTCAAAAAGAGTTGCGGTCAAAAAATAGTTTAAAACTATTTTGAACTATTCTTGACCGAAACACTAACCATCTTAGTACTAATTATGTTTCAATAAAAATTTAAATTAGGTGATAAAGGGCTCAAGTCATGATTTAACAAAAATTGAACTATTTAAATCCTTTTAGTTTAAATAATTCTGTTTTACGGAATTAAATTTTGGATTAGTCTAAATTGTATACATCAAATAGTGGTAGAAAATGTATTTCAATCATAATTATGACATAATGAACACTAGTGAATAAAATTTTATGTATAAAAAAAAAATAGTAAATGTATTGCCTAAAACGCTATTTTATGAACCTCAAATAGGTACTATATTTTAGAACTATTTTTTTTTAATGACTCTCAAATGAATACTTTACAAACACATTAAATATTACATACTTATTCTAATTGATATTTGATGCCTTAATAATCATAAATTAGTTGTTAACAACTTGAAGTACATAGAAATACGTTTGTTCTTTATAAACTTGCGAAACTCATGAATCAAATTACAGCAGATTGAATTTTTATGAGATCCTCACATCTTTTATCCTCACTGTTTTCTCGGACAAGAGTTGGCCTACTTGTTGCGAGTTCGACACCTAACTCCACCAGTCTCCGCTGAGTGCTTACCTATAAATAAATACATTTTTGTTAATTTAAAATTGATAATAATTAATTCATTATTAATTAATTTAGTATCAATATTTACTTCTAAGAAAATAATAACTAGTCTAAAAGTAAAATGCAGCCTTAAACTGATGTCGATATACGTCCATACTTATTGTTTTATTAATATTTATGAGAATCTGATATAATAACTCAGTATAATAATAACCCAAATAGAATCCAATCCCAACCATGAAATTTATTATGTTATTTTTATATTTTTTGTAGTTAACAGAATATAATAATTTTTATTAAATGATTAATTAATTTCAAGATTTATGAGGTTCAATAAAGTATATCTAATTTCATTAAATGTTTTAAAACTCATTTTAAAATAAAATTTGAATGTTTTAAGTTATGATTAATTTTATAAGTACAAAATTTATTCGACACTAAAAAGTATAAACACTACATCACTGAATATTGAACATAATATTAAATAAAAGGAATTTATTCTTAGCAAAGGCAGCCGTTAGTTGATATTGAACCTGACGGCAAGAGGGTAATCGATATCAACAAGGACGTCTTGGAAATTTACCGTCGTCTATGGTAGTCGGAAATAAATTAATATTTTACCTCAAACTTTATAATTATAATTACAATAATTTATTTTAAACATTTTAGTATGTAAATGTGGTCAAAAAGGAGCTAAATGATAAAGTTAATTAATATTCTTTTATTTAATTAATGCTAGAATTCTTATTAATTATAGAATAATTAACTATAAAATAATAATTAATTAACTAAAATTAATTAGTAATTTTTCTAAATCTTTTATTTTATTTTATTCTTGTATTTAATTAATATTCTAAGCTAATGTACCAAGTCTATTTAAAACATTGTAGTATGTAAATATAGATAAGGATACGTTCAAACATGATTTTCCTGTACCGATTTAAAGAGAAAACAAAAACCATATTCCTAAATACTATAATTATACCTTTGAGTTTCCATTGATATACATGTCAATTTATACAAGTATATTTATAAACGATATTATAGAACTCTTAACCTGTTCTTTATAAGCTCACTTTGATAGATTTATTTATTCATAGATATTACAATCTGCCACACTACAATCTGCCATTTAGTTATGAATTTTGTTAATTTTCATAAATTATTTTTAAAAAAATCAAATTTGTTATTTACATTGTAAGTCAGAAGTAGGATAAACTAATATGATATACTAAATAATTCAATTTAAAAACATTGCATAATAATTAGCTAATATGTTTAGTGATTAATATTTCTGAATTTATTTATTCCATTGCTTTAAGGAAATCAGTTTTTTAATTATTTATTTTTTTCCTATTACATAAATGAATTCATACATATAGGTTTATTTGATGAAAATGGGTATACTAGTATTATTATAAACATTCTTATTAAAATCTGAACTGTTCTTAAAAAGCTAATGTATCAAGTCTTTTAAAAACATTATTGTAAGAAAATATAAATAAGGATAAGTTCGAATATCATTTTTATTCATATTACTGTAATAATTTAAAGAAAAAGTAAATAAATAAAAACAATGGACAGAAATACTGTAATTATACCTTTATTAGTTGCTAATGAGATATATGTCAATTTACACAAGTATATTTATTATTATTATGAGAATCGAAACTATTCTTTATAACCTATTGGATCAATTCTTTTTTAAAACATTTTAGCACGTAAATATAGATCAGGATAAGTTCGGATATGATCTTTATAGATATTCCTATAACTAGTTAAATAGAAAATAAATAAATAACAACAATGGATATAAATATTACAATTATATCTCTATGAGTTGCCATTGAGATATATGTCAATTTATACAAGTATATTTATGAACGAACTTATGAAACTCTAATCTCTTTTTTGCAAACTAATGTATCAAGATTAATAGAAGAAAACAAAAAAAAACACCACTTAAATATACATAAGGATAAGTTCGGTCATGAAGTTTATTCATTTTCTAAAAATATTTAATTATTTAAGAATTAAGGGAAGAACAGCGCATTAAGTTTTTCGATAATAAAGAATAACAGAAAATATTTGGACCAAAAAAGGATGAATTAACAGGAGAATTTAGAAGACTATACAACGCTAAATTAAGGGGCCTACACCCGGTAAATATAATTCAAGTTATAGCATTGCGGGGTATAAGATGGGCGTTTAAGGTCGTAGGCCTTAATAACGAGCGGATACCTACAATGTTAATAAACACTGAACCGACGGGTAAACGGCCGAGAGATAGACCAAAACGTAGATGAGAGGATTGTGTTAAAACTGATTTAGTAGAATTGGGTTTGGAGGGGCATCACATTAAGGATGTAAGAGCGTTTAGTGGTATGAGTAACGATCCTTTGGGTTCATTATTATTATTTCAGAAAATAAATAATAAGAATATGTCAATACAGGTATATTTATAAACGATTTTATGAAACTCTAAATTCTGTTTTTTATAAGCTAATGGATCATTTTTTTTTAGAACTATTTTATCACGTATATGTGTATGCGGATAAGTTTGGTCGAAACATTATTAATTTTCTTTAAAATATTTTTTAAAAAATACTATTTTTCTTTATGAGTTTCATTGATATAACATATGTAACAATTATATCTATAAACAATTTAATGAAAATATCTAATATTCTTTACAAACTAAATCAGAATATGGAAAACTTATATATCAGGATATGATATATAACATAATTCGGTTTACTAAACTTTGCATAATTATATGCTAATATGTTTAGTGATTAATATTACTGAATTTACATATTTCATTATTTTTATGAATTTATTTTTTAATTTATATTTTTTGTCTATTACATAAATGAATTATACATTTAGGGTCATTTAATGTAAATCATAATTGTACTTTACAAACTAAATCAAAGGCAGTAAAAACTAATATGATATACAAAATTATTCAATTAAAAAAAAATCATAATAATAATCTAATATGTTTTGTGATGAATATATATATTTTTTATTGCTTTAATAAATTTAATATTTTAATTATTAATTTTCGCATATTACTGCATACCTATAGGATTATATAAAGAAAATGTATTCGTAATTTTACGACAAAGTAATTAAATGAAACAAAAGAGAGGTTAAGATATAATATATTTTTATGATCTAAAATTTCTCATACTGCTTTGAAACTGATGGGTCTCTAAGTTGTTTTTTAATAAAAAAACATATATAGAGCGTTCACAAATTATATTTTTAAAAATAATGATATCCAAAAGAGACTAATTAGGTAGTTGATCAACATTCACATAATCAACTTTATACACATTTTTTGAAAGCTTGACCCAACCATAGGATTCAATGAAATTATAGCTCTGCAATACGAAAGAGCATGTAAACAAATCTCGGTGTAACGAATTCATCAATGAAGCGATTTCTGGGGAAAACAAACAAACAGCCTTCACACTTCTATACGTTTATTCACTAATTGGATGACGTTTCGGCCTTAACCTGCCCATTGTCAATTCCGATCCCTAAAATCAAATGACAAACAAAACGTTTTACCATAATGGAAGGGTGTAACTGAAAAACTCACATTTTCCACAATATAATTTTTCATATTAAACGTGAAAATTCTCTAATAAATTCAATAAAACAAGGCTCCTAAAATTAGTGGTTTTAATTTTATAAAATAATAAATATAATTGAGTCGCGTAAAATTACATAACGAATTAAGTCTAAAAGTCTTTTGTCATGTAAATTTAATTTTTGTACTTAGTTTTTTTAATAGTAGTTACGTAAATTGTAATGTGATAATGGTTATTTTTTTTTATAAAGATGATAAATTTATGAAATGAGTGTGAAAGTATAAGATTGTAAATTATTATAATTAATTGAATTAACTAGTTTATTATTAAATATTAGTAATTTAATGTATGCAAATTTATTTTTTATTTTTTTTAAGTATTGCCTCTAAGATTTTAGAAATTGGAATGTAAATAAAGTTAATGTCCGAAGCGTTATATAATTATTGAATCAATGCCTATAAAGTTTCAATAGTGTTTAATTTATTTTTCGCGGTAATTGCTATATTGATGAAAACATGATCCTTCATGAAACAGTGATTAATTTCGCTATACTAATAATTTCGTATTAAATAATAATAATAATAACTGAAGGTTGGATGCCAATACAACCACTCTCTGTCCAGTGACGCTTGAACGAACCCAAATCAATCATAGCAGTCGTAACGATATCCACTTACCTATGTTTCGGTTTAACCCTCGGACGGTTATCCGTCGGTTCGGTGTTATTTAACATTTTAAGGGTCTGTTCGTTACTAAGCCCGGCAATCTAACTAGCAGATCTTATTCACCGCAATGCAATAATCTAAATTATGTTTACCGGGTACAGTTCCCTAAACTCAGGTCCGTTCGTAGTAGAGCGAGTTATAGTACCAACTTTGACCGGCTCGTAACTACAAAGATGCCGGTTCGAATCCATCCTAGGGAGAGGGTCGACTTTTATTTCTTTGGTAGTCCTATAGAAATGAAAACTTGGCCCCCCAACCATGGTTTGAATAGGTTGCTCTTGATATCCCCCCCACCTCTTTATATCAGAAATTACTAGGAAGGGGGTCATTGGGGTTAAATGTTGTGTAACCTTATAAATTCTCTGATAAACACATTCATTTTCAGTCTCATTTTAGGTACTACTTTATTTTCAAAATCTTTAAGCCGATGTTCTTCCCTATGTGTAAGGGGCCACTTTTCACATCGGATATGAACAGTACAATAGTTTGTTTTTCAATTCTAAATTTTTAAGTTTTGGTACAGAAAGCGTGAGCTAAACAATATCGAAAGAAAAAAAAACAAGCATTTTCCCCTTTTACCTCGTGTTTATTTCCTCATCGATTTTGTTGTTTGTTACTGTAGAACCTATATATTTATACCCCTGTATAAATTTAGACGTATTTTGTTCAATATGCATTTATTTTATTTTAATTGTATTCATTTCGAGTTTGCTCGTTATTATTTTCATAACAAAAAAAAAATTAAATTTACATTTGTGTAACGAACTTTTGCGATGTTGAGCTCTAGATAGTGAATGAGTATCGAAATTGTTTGCTTCCAACATTCTATGTTCACATATAATGCAAGAAGTTTTTTTTTTTATTATTTAAGTCTTGTAGTGAATAGCTAAACCATATAAATTGTGTGAAATAACAGTGCATCATCCCCTGTTATTTACATTAATTCGGATATAAGAACAGACTGATTATGACTTAATATGAGAAGGGGACTAAAACGGAAGATTCTTATTTTCACTTATTCTTTAAAAAAAAGAAATGTAAGAAAAGTTCTGCAATAAAAAATAATACAAATAAAATATTTTTTATTTACTATATAGCAGTAAAAAAAGTAAAAGTTGTTAATCATTAGAGTGGAAACTAATTTGACCATGTGAATCGGAGATACATGTTCTCACTCCATCTGCTCAGATTTCGGTTTCATTGTGAAGTGGCTATTGTGAACGGTTTACTTGAGCCGCCGATGTAGCTTCAATCCCATATTAAATCAACTATATCGGTCGAACAGGTGTGCGCTGTTCACGCCTACATCACATATCCCTTGGGATCTGTGTCGCAATTTATATTAGATATATTTGTATGTATTGGTTAATAAATATATGTAATATTTATTTCTTTTAATGGTAGAATCCTTTGTCGATATATAAATGTTTCTAAATTAAAATATTTTGCTAAGATGCTTGTTAAAAACGCTTGTTATTTTTCAATTTCGTAATAGCTTAGCTCGCGCATCCTATCCAAAAACTTATAAGTTATAATTTACAAAACTATTATATTTACCACTGCTCTTTACCGGTGCGAAAAGTGATCTCTTATACTATCGGAGGAATAGTGCCTTAACGTTTTTGAAAATTAAGTATTACGTAAAATATTGAAACCAAAATAGTATGAGTTAGCCGAATAATTTAAAAGGCTACACAAAGCTGAATTGATGTAACTGCACCCAGTAAATATAATTCAGGTTATAGCATTGCTGTGAATATGATGGGCGTTATGTTCTGAATGGAAACAAACGTTTTTCTAATAAACGGTTAACATAAAACTTAGATTGCACAAAACTTAAATTCTTCTTAGTGTTTTTTACGTATGCGAAACGTGACTACTTTAATTATAGGAGGTACAGCACCTTTAATTTTTTGAAAATAAAGTACAATGTAAAATAGTCGGACGGAAGAATTATGAGTTACCTGGAATATTTAGAAGGTTATATATTGCGGAAGTGGCTTAATATTTTGTACTTATTTTATTAAGCTTATTTGGGATAGTTATATTTGATACTTTGATTTATTTTTAATTTATAAGCCGTGATATTTATCTTTTAAAGCTTTATGGATGATGCACATTACACTCAACTAAACGTAAAGACACACTGGACCAGGTAAGGACAAAGAATAACCAATGTATAGGTTATTGGTTACTTGGCATTCGACTCTCTTCTACACTTGGCCTAGGGTCTGGAGCCAAGGGATTATCCTCAACACTAGAAGAAGCAATCCATTGCCAATACCAACCATTTGTTACCGCCTGAACCTCAAATAGGGTCAAACGGTTGGTCCCGATCTTCCTCCTTACCAAATCTCTATCAATTAAGGATTTGGTTGTCGTTCTTGGTTTACACCTTTAGTGATTGGATTTCAAATTATTCCCAAACGAATACTTGTGGTTGAATGTTGGATAAAAGGCCTCCTCATGAGTACATACAAACTGTATAGAAGATTAGATATAACCAATTTTTTTTAATTTAACCTTAACGATCATTTGAACTAATATTAAAAACATAAGAAATTTAAACTATTAAATACTCAACAACTCCTAGTCGTTGATTGAAATTTTGTGCATTTAAAAATATTCAGAGACTAAAAAAATTAATATTATTTAATACTCAACTACCCCTCACTATTGAAAGTTTAAATTAAAAAATAATATTGAAAAAAATAAGAACTATTTAAAACCCATAATTACTAATTTTTTTTATTGAAATTTTGATGAACATCACAGATATACCAACTTTGTCATTTCAGTAGTATTAGTTGAAAAATTTCTATGCAAGACCTTCAAAATTTTTTAAGTAATACTAAAAAGTAATAAGCAATATAGATAACAGACAAAAAGAGAGATAATTAATAAACAATTAATTAATATACTGCTAAATGTTAAATTCATTTTACTTGGAATTTTCAGTTCTACCTTGCTAGTACAACAGTAAGAACTAATTTAAAATATCAGAAAAAGGTCATTTAGATCGGATTAATGTAAAATAAATAAATAATTTATAGATATATAATTAAAGATAAAGAAATTATGGTAGAATACAAATCAATTTGTGAGTAATAATATATCCTAATAAGTAAAAGTTAAGTTATCAAACTTTAAAATTATGAAAATACTATATTTATAAAGCCCATAATATATTCATGAACAAAGTATACAGAACAAAGTATACTCGAACATTTTTGAACGTTTTAATATTTCATCATTTTTAATGATTTTTTTAAACAATATTAAACATATTTATTTCGTATTGACTCTGTAAAGCAGTTATCGTTGTAAATTACTAATTAAGTAGCAAACCGAACAGAGAAGTCCTCCAGGATAGCATGGGTGTTTCCCGACAGAATGGATTGCTTCAACGCCTCTCTGGCCTTTGATCATCTAATTATGGAAGGCTCATGAGGAAGTAGTTTAGTCAAGTGTAAACGCACCAAACCAGATCTTTTTGTGTTCCCAAACTAAATCATACTCAAATTTTATATATAAATCCAAAAAGGTTAAAATATTATTAAAAAATTACTTTTCCAATGTAGAGAAGATTTGTCTGCTTTCTATAATACAAAACCAAAGTGACATATTTGTAAATTAGTCTATCTTGGATTTTTTAGCATTTTAATGTGTAATTTTATTTTATTTAAAATGCTGAAAGACCTAGCAGAATGCAAATTGATCTGCAGACTACAATAAAATTGGAAATTAGCTGTTATCTTGAGAAATACTCCCATAAATAATTGTAATAAGCTATTACAATATATTTTAATTTCATATATATATTTACAGTATTACCAAGCTCTAATTTATAATACAATTGTGTGAATAAGATCTAGCAGGCATATGACACACTTTTGAGTGTCTAAGGTATGGAATAAGGCACATATAGATCTAAAGAAACATGTAAAAAAATATAGAAATTGGAAAAATCAACTTACAAAAATTATGAAAGAAAAAAAAATTATTATATTTTAATGAAAAATTAAAGTCAAGAAAATGATTAAATTTGAAAATTAAAAAAAAAATGCATACTATTCTTAGATTTCAAATAAGTTATCAGCAAATCGGTCCATCTTGGGTTTTTTTTGCATTTTAATGTGGTTTTCTCTTTTCTTTAAAGTTCCTAAAGACCTAGATGATACCTGACTTAATATTTCATTAACAGTACATATTGGTCTATATACTGTATTCAAATTGGAAATTAGATAAAAAAAATGTTTTTAAATATATATACATATCACTTTTAATTAGCTGAGGTGCTATTTTAAAAATAATTAAACTACATTATTCGCTCCCCCAGAAATTTTCAGCATTGGCAATAATTTATGTGGATTTACTATCCACGAGTGGTAGGTAGGTTTTTCACAAATTTTAGTATTATTCATTTTACACCCCCCTCCCACCCCTGTTGCCTTCTGTAATTTGTATCTCTCTTTTTTTCAATTTCTATATTTTTCTTTTTACATTCTTCTTTCGACCCTACTCCTTTCTTTATTTCATCAACTTTCACTCCGTTCACTAAATGATGCTATTTCATTTCGCAATTCTTCACTGCTGCTTCCATGACGGCAAAAATAATGCGGTTCCGTATAGAAAGGACATACTGGAAGTTAATGGAATAGCATTGGAAGAGTTATTCCAGTTAATGAAATTTGATTTTTGCAAATTACTCACTATTAATCGGTTTTTAAATTAAATATGTTTTTAAACATATATATTTTATGTATTTCATGATGTTTAGTAAAAAAATATAATATTCCTCAATTTTTTTTAAAATTAAATTTTATATTATTTGTGCGTTAATGCAAAAGAAAACAACAGTAGTTTCTGAGATGTAGATGTAAAAAACAACTACCGTTGTTTATTAAAAAAAAAAAAAAAAAAAAAAAAAAAACAACCTTTTTTTAGAAAAATATGTCACCGAACCTCAGATTTATTCGTTAATATTCTACGTGAAGCTAACAAATAGATTGTAGCATTCTCAACTTTACGACTTGTTACAAACTTTACTATAGTTACCCTTCTTCAATTTGTTCTAGATTTACTGGACTAAAATAGAGGTGACCGACGGATCAACAGCGGGACGCCCTTACTTTCCATGAGTTGTAACATCAATGCTGATGACGCTTCATACGTGAGGTGGCTCCATTGTTGATTATAATGTAAACCACTACAACTTGTGCAGGTTCCGTACTAAAATACTTTTTAAGTAAGTACTGTTCTTAGAACAACGCTAATATAAGATTTTTTTTTTAGATCAAGCTTAACCGTCTGTTTTTTTTCTAATCAAGTCCAATCACTTTATGAGTGGATGTACCCCTGGAGAGCTCCAAAACCCACAGGGATTACTCACGGAAACAGTAGCAGAACAAATAGTTATCTGCTACCTGGTCCTTTGAATTAGTAGCACAGCGCCATACCAATGTTGCGTTCCCTAATGTTGATTATAGATCTATTTGATAACAGTTTATAATAGATTGTTGATGATTGATTTATTTATTATTTCAATCAGTTTAGTTATATTCAGGGAAATAGTGTCTGGGCGGTAACCTAGATCAAATAAGTTCAACTTTTTAGTTTCTTCAACGATTTCACGCGTCATGTAGTTGAGTCAGGAGGCAGTTACACTTATTTCCAAGTGGAGAGGGCAAGTTAGTTTAAATCTTTGAATCAGTTAGGAAGAAGTTGGCTGGGACTTACAGTGGCACATTCAGCCGCGGAGGGCCTAGTTCTAATTTATACCAGCAATGCATCATCGCTGCTGGGAGAGGGGATGGGGGGGGGGGCGGGATTTGTCCCAGCAAGTTGCCTAACTTACACCGACCCGCCCCCGATAAATCCGCCCTCATCTAACCACTTCCGATATAATTAATAGGGAGAAACCCGTCGCCGAAAACCCTGGTAGCGTACCCTATTCCCCCCTGATATATCCAATATATATAAGGGCAAAACGGGATATCGCGGGGGTGTTTATCATCAGCTCGTGAATTATTTATGGGATTCGGGGAACAGATGGTTAATAAATGCGGCATTCGGTTTTGCGAAAGGGGAAAAATATTGTGATTACCCAGATCCTGTTCGAGTCCCCAGATAAAGCTTTTGAAATGAATGAAGTTGAACAATTTGCATTTGAATTTACTTTTTAATATACAATTATTGCATAGCATCCATCTTCTTCTACTACATAGTCAACATCCATCTCCCATATATGTTTTCTTGCTATTGAACTATAGACTAGTAATTCTGTTTAAAATATATATATATAATTATTATTATTAATCGTGTAGTATCAAATATTGGCGCTAATATAATTTGATTACAGATCTTTCAGGATTACTGAATATGATTGCTAATCTATAATCGAATGCGAAGTCGAAAGCAATAAGAAAATTAAATATACCACCAGGAAATCAAAAGGAATATCTAAAATACATTCTAGTTCTGGTCTTCCCTAAGTTCTTATATTTTAACTTACTTGCTAAATCGTTAACAATAATTTGGATAGCTCCTTTTTCCACCCTTAGTTCATAGAAAGTAGTTCTTTATTTTATATCTATATTTAGGAAGTAAACATTATTTGATTTCTCATATTCTATTTAGTTTTTCATTCCATTGGAAGGTATATACGTGAAATAATATTTATGTATATTTTAAATACTTATTATTTACATAAAATAAATACTACTGGTATCAATTGGTTTTGTTTAATTCAATGTTAATTATTTTTTTAATTCAAAAGATCTTTTTGATTCACTTGAAGTACCATTATTTAATCTAAGTTTTTTTTTTATGCGGATTTTCAAAAAACTCACTATAGTTCAGCACCTATTTGGACCCGTGTTTTCCACTAGGGATTTATTATAAATAGATTTTTAATAATAGATTTGTGACTGTACGTGAATTAAATGAGGAGGATCAAGAAAAAACAAAAATATTTTTCGTCTCTTATTTGCCAACGTTTCAATCCACAGAATTACAGCCGCAGGTCATCAGGGTCAAAATAAAAAAAAAAATACAATGTAAAAATAGCTAATGAAAAAGTATAAAAGTAGGAAAAGGTATGAAAATATATAAATATAAGGAAATAT